>NC_090646.1:306642170-306854670 GCF_040937935.1 Hyperolius riggenbachi | reverse complement strand
AGCACCACTGTAAAAACAATTGATGGTTGCTATGGGCTGTTGCACCACCACACCACACCACCTTCTTCGGCACCAACAGCCTGGTTGGCTGCAATTAGCGGATTTGACATTTTCACAGCCAGCGCTGATATCTTATCTAAAGTGGACTCCAGGCGCCTCAAGCTACAGGTGTGTACATTAGCAGTCTTATCTTCATTACTTCAGCGAAGCATGAATCTGAAGTCAAACTTGCGTTCCCTGGCGCTTAAGCTATTCCTCTTAAAAACATCTATGCTACGTTGCATTAGTACGGCATTATGGCACATAAGCCTATGTACAGCATACAGACACAGTAAATTAAAGGACGTTATAAGAAGTTACTAGAAGTGAGCTCTGCAGCTCCAGTTTGGCTTTATATACTAGCCTCTAAAGAGTTAACTTTGACATCACCTGGCAGGGGCAGACCAGTAACACATCGCTTGCTAGGCTTCAATTGGCTGACAAGAGCATGTGATGTATGACATATAGATAGCTATTTGCATCTGCGCACTAGGGCCACAGCCATATATGGTTTTTCCTACCTTGCTACCATGAAAATGAGGTCATATGTCCCCCTGAATATGTTTACAAGACTAGCGACCATGTTTCTGTTCTGTTAGGAACTGTTTATACCTCCCTAGACAGATTGTCTAGGCCTGATAAATTGTTCTATGCCTTTCGTGAAATATAAACAACTGTTCCCAAAACCTTCTAGTATTGTTGCTAGAAATGTCTCTTAAACATATGCTCTGCATATCAAGTCTTTTACTGAAACCAGTTCTCTAAAGTACCTAAGGGCCCAGAATTCAAGCAGGTAATCCTTAAATTCCAACAGGGAGGGGGCCAGACTTTTTTTTCCCCCTACCTTCCTGTCCTGTGCTTACCCAATATTGGCACCCAGCAGAGTAAGTACAGCGGTGGGGTTTGAGATGGTCTCACTTCTTCTAGCTCTGTGTCTCCCGTACACTCTCTACTTTTTGCTTTTCCTGCACAGTATGATTAGATCGAAACGGGCAGAGAGCAGGCAGCTGCAGCAGAGTATGGATGGGATGAACAGCAAAGTAAAGGCTACCTAATACTTCTATACTGGGGGGGGGGACACAAAAAGGCTACCTATTACTTCTATCTTGGGGGACAGAGAGGTTCACTTATTATTTCTACTTGGGAATGGGAGGGTAGCTACCTACTAAGCTTCCTGTGGGGGGCAAGGGAAGGGAGTCAACAGGTTCCTATTAGTGCTCTACATCCCCTGGAGAGGTGTGTGTGTGTGTGGCGGGGGGGGGGGGGGGGGGGTGAGTCTTTGGCGCCGTTCCCACCAGCGAAAAACTGACAGTTTCAGCATAACAGAAAGAGACCTGTCACTCTGCAATGGATCTGAAGCAGAACCCAAATTTAGGACCTGCATGATAATTCACAGAACACAGACAAAGCGGATGCCAACTTAATCAATTCAAGCCTATGAGAACTTAGGGAACTTTGTGAGCTATAACATTTCAACCAAAAGTAAAGTATTACTTTAAATGGATTTATTTAAAAAAAATATATATGTAACTTAAAAAAAAGCAGTCCAGGTGTTTTTTTTTAATTAGTGTTTGATAACATTTGAGTACTCAGTCTTATTGTTGCGTTGTCTCATTCATTTATTTGTGTTTGGTTAATTTTCAGCTCCACTGGACCAGCCATGCTGTAAAGCGCTGTATGACTTTGAGCCAGAGAATGATGGAGAACTTGGGTTTTGTGAAGGTGATATTATTACGTTGACCAATCAGATTGATGATAACTGGTTTGAAGGAATGATCAGTGGCCAATCGGGGTTCTTTCCACATAACTATGTGGAAGTTCTAGTTCCTTTGCCCCAGTGATGCCATGATTATACTACATTCAGAATGCTATAACCCTAGATCTTCTCATTTGACATTGAGGACCAATACACTGCAATGTAATTAATATTTCTTCTTTCGCTAGTGAAGGCTCCTGTGGCATGAAGAAAAGGACTTGCGTATCTTATAATTTTATACCTAAACTTTTTCCGTCCAGTCTTCTGTGAGAAATTTTTGGGTTAGGTATTCATTACATGCATGAAACTACAGAACACTAAAGGGGAGAAAGTAGCGTCAAGTGTTATAAGATTTAAGAAAGATTTGCAAATCTTTACTGAGCTGACCTCTAGGGCAGAGGCAAGTCTGTTTTATAGCTATGTAAAGGGGTATTGTATTATGCATTCTCTTTAATTTTTATATTACCTATTAAACTTTAAAAGACAACTGAAGCTGGAGGGATATATAAGCTGCCATATTTATTTCCTTTTAAGCAATACCAGTTGCCTGATTGTCATGCTGATCCTCTGCTTCTCATTTTTTTTGTCCATAGACCCTGAACAAGCATATGCAGATCAGGTGTTTCTGACAAGATTAGCTGCATACTGGTTTCTGATGTTAGCCAGACACTACTGCAGCCAAATGCATCATCAGGGCTGCCAGGCAACTGGTATGGTTTAGAAGGAAATAAATATGCAGGCTCCATATTTTTCTTTAGTTGTCCTTTAAAGGACACCCGAGGTGACATATGACATGATGGGTTAGACATGTGTATGTACAGTTCCAAGCACACAGATAACTAGGCTATGTTCTTTTTTTACTTTCTCTGCATGAGGTATGTAAGCGACAGTTTCTGTCCAGGTCGGGACCGGGTTAGACTATAGCATAACCCTCACTGATAAGGATTTACAGCCATAAAACACTTTTTTGGCAGAAAATGGCTTCGGAGAGCAGAAAAGAGATAAAAAGGGGCAATAGTTCATAGATTTTAGCTCTGGCATACTTCAATGCATGTGTCATTGAGCAGAAACAATGAAATAGCAAAAATTAAAAAAATAGATTTTAATATAAAATAAAACTGTGGGATAGCTAAAAAGGCATTTTTAGGAGAAAAAGTATAGATACAATGGTTTATCTCAGCATTTTTTTTCCACCTCGGTTATCCTTTAAAGAAATTCTGTTTTTTTGCATCCCCGATCCAGCACTGGTTGATCGCAGCGATCCCCAGGAGATGACAATATTTACCTTTGGGATCTAGCACAGGTGCAGCACCATCTCCCCCCTTGGGCTCTGGCGGAAATAGCCAAGACCAATCAGGTTTGCTGTACTGCATGGTCTCACCTCACGCTTACACAATAGGATGGACCCTATCAGGCTCTGCTATGTCCGACGGAACCCGAGGGGGAAGATAGTATTGCGCCTTCGCCGGATCCCAAAGGTAAATATAGCCGTGTGCTACAGACACTACTGTGCCGTCAGCTGATTTTCCGGGGGGTGCCAGCGCTGGATCGGGGTTACACAGGAGGATGGGGGAAGCCTCATTAGGATCCAGAGGCTTCCCCCTCCAAAAGTAAGTACCCCACCCATGTGCAGGTTTTTTTTTATTACAGATTCTCTTTGTATCCCAGATGTAACTAATACTAAGTGTGTTGTAATTAATACCAGTGTAAAGGTTTTTTAATGAAAACACCTACTGCACAAACTGTTTTGAAAAACATATTTTAGCATGCCTCCTAGTGCAACTACAGGTAAGCTTGGTGGCACTTAAGGTGCATACACACATCCAATTTTGATTGGCCAATCACTGACTAAATTTACCACCTCCATGTAGTATGAGGGCCAACAGACCTTTAATACTATGAACAGATTGTGTAGCTAAGTTCATTTCACAAGGAAGTGGTATAAGTGGACAGTCAAAAATGGATGTATGTACCAGGCTTTAGTTTCAGCTGTGCTTTGATTAATTTGCAAAACAATTAGTAAAATACCCACAATTTCAACTATTTAAAAGTGCTAATAGTTCTCATACAAGGCATTCAGCTAAATATCCTTGAAGTGCCACTGCTTTGTGACAAAGGGCATTCAGCTAGATAGTGGAATATGTGGTTCTCAGCATACAAGTACCACATTAGCCCACAGACTTTAGGTATAATGGGAACATAAAAATGCTTCAGTTTGAAAACTTAAAGAAAACCTGAACTGAAAATTTAAAGTCAAAATAAACATAGACGGGTCATACTTACCTCCCGTGTAATCTACTCCTCAATCTCCTTCTCCTCTCCTGTGTCCTGTTTGTCCACTGTGATCAAGGGAATTCTCCATCCTCCATTTTGAAAATGGTCATTACCCCATAACAGCTTTCTGGTCAGCACACTGTTAAACTGTAACATCATCCACTAGAGCCATAGGGACACATGGCACATCAGTTGTCCTCTCAGCGATAACTGACAGCAACTGATATATTTCAGTTCTGACAAAATGTCAGAACTGGAAGGGATCATTCATTGTCAAAAGAAAAAGAAAATGGTGAGCTTCTGAGAGGAACTGATGGCAAGGTAACTATGTAATGTTCATTTGAAGTTACCTCGTGTTTATTTTAAATATTTTTTCTCAGTTCAGGTTCCCTTTAAAAAAAAAAAAAGTTGTGGCCATGATGTTTCAAAATATAACTCCACTTTCATAAAGAATAACAATATCCTACAGTGCAACTACAGAGGCGTAAAATAGTGCCTGTGGAAAACACTTAGTTTGCATCCCCCTGTCAAAACCACCTGTATAACAGCATCCTCCCTCAGCTTCATAGGCAGAGCTACCCCTTCACACAACCCAAACGCCCCACATATAAGGTCACTTCTTCTCCCACAGAGCCCTCACTTGCTTCACAAATGCATCATCGGGACAACCCACTTGGTTTCCCAAATACAAGAATTTAATATGCCCCCAGATACATAAATTAAGTAGCATCAAGTAGTCACATGCCTCCAGATAAACAATCAAGCAATCACGTCTTCATATAAAAGAATCAAATAGCCACATTCCTCCAGATAAAAGAATCAAGACGTCACATGCCTAGAGATAAAATAATCAAGTTGTCACATGTATCCAGATAATACAATCAAGTAGCCATATGCATGCAGATAAAAGAATCAAATAGTGATATGCATCCAGATAAAAAAAAATCAAGTAGTCACGTGCCTCCAGATAAAATAGTCAAGGCTGCTTCAAAATTAAATAACCAGATGCCTCAAGATAAAATAAATAGCCAAGACTTATATATAGGTAGTAGGGTGCCCCGGTATGGGTAGTAAAGTGTCCTGGTATAGGTAGCAAGGTGTCCCTGGTATCAGTAGTAAGGTGCCTCTAATATTGTTAGTAAAGCTACATACACATGGGGGACAATTGTCCCCCGTTGCATTCGCGCACGCGAACAGGGAGCGACAGCTCCCTGCCGGCGACAGCTGTCCACACGTCTCGCCAGAAAGGCAGAGACGCGGCGGAAGCTGTTTGTGAACGGAGCATCCCCCGGCCAGATGCTCCATTCACTCGCGTAGGTCTCCTGTCGCTAGCCCGCGTACTCACGCGGGACTAGCGACAGTTCCGGCGAAGTGCGGCGACAGCTGTAGCCGGCGATTGAACATGTCAATCGCCTGGCGACAGCTCTGGCCGGCGACGGTTCGGGACGCGCGCGTCATACACACGGGCAACTTGTCGCCGCAACACGCGCGTGCCACGTGGTTGCGGCGACTGCCGTACCCCGTGTGTATGGGCCTTAAGATGCCCCGGTATAGGTGCAAATGTGTCCGCTATATAGGTAGAAAGGTGTCCCCAGTATCTGTAATAAGGTACCCCGGTAAATGTAGAAAGGTGTCCCTGGTATTGCTAGTAAGGCACTCTCTGTGTTGGTAATAAGTATAGGTAGAAAGGCGCCCCCAGAATAGGTAGAAAGGCGCCCCCAGTATAGGTAGAAAGGTGCCCCCAGTATAGGTAGAATGGTGCCCCCAGTATAAGTAGAAAGATGTTCCCTGTAAAGGTAGCTCACCTATCAGGTAGCCAAATGTTTTCCCTTCCCCCACACACACTGTCTGCCACTGTCTGCCACCCTTCAGACCTCCAGATCAGCGTGGTGACAATCCGACTTGCTGATCAGCATGGGACCCAAGAGCAAAGTGGTGCACAGCAACTGCGCAGATAGCTTAAAATGTAGGAAGTGACGAGTGACTTTTCTTCCGCATCTGAAGTCCGACATTACTGTGAACTGCTCAGTTCCCGAGCTGATCTGCAAGGTCTGAATGGGAAGAAAGGGAGGTTGGCAGACTGAGGAGAGCAGTGCCAGTGCCATAGTAACGTGCACCATATGAGAGACCGAAGACAGTGATTTTTTTTAGGGGGGTGCAGGCTGGGACCCTGGTGATTGTCACAGGTTCACCTGTCTGCTGGCATGCCGCCTCCTCTGTTCTTTATCTTTCTTCATGGCCGCCAGGGGCACCTGTACCATGTGACTCCTTTGCATCTACTGTAATCACATACAGTACATGCGGGGTACATATCTTACATGGGTGGGAGACCAGCTGGGGGGCCTTTCTGGTTGATGTCAAAACACTGATACAACAGCACAGCCGACCAAACCTTTTTGAGCGAGATTTGACACGTTGCGGCATCAATCTTTGCCACATTTGATCATGAAGATTGAATTGGTCAGATATCAGTGCTGCAATTTGAGTAATATGAGTACCATTAACCTGCAATTGAAATCTTTTTGCTTTCCATTTACTTTTCTGTTCCATTTTACCAAATTCTGTTCAGTGTCTAAAGTGCTTTCCTGATTTTGTTGAATTTTTAGGGTACAACATAACTGTTATTCAAGCACATATGATGTGCTTCAAATATAAATGGCACTGACCCTTTATTTGGTATGATCACTTTCAGTGATAGTTACTTGAAGAGTGTAACACACAAACCAAGAATATACGGTAGTAACAGACTATAACTATTAAGTGTTAATGGGCAGCACGGTGGCATAGTGGTTAGCGCTCTCGCCTTGCAAGCGCTGGGTCCCTGGTTCAAATCCCAGCCAGGTCAACATCTGCAAGGAGTTTGTATGTTCTCCCTGTGTCTGTGTGGGTTTCCTCCGGGCACTCCGGTTTCCTCCCACATCTCAAAAACATACAGAGAAGTTAATAGGCTTCCCCCCAAAAAATTGGCCCTACATAATACATACATATGACTATGGTAGGGACTAGATTGTGAGCCCCTCTGAGGGACAGTTAGTGACAAGACATTATACTCTGTACAGCGCTGTGTAATATGTCGTCGCTATATAAATACTTAAATAAATAAATAAAAATGGCTAGACTTTAGAAAGCAAGCATAAAATGCAGTTTTATTTCAATCCACTTACAAACTGTAACTGTGTTGTAATGGAAATCATGGAAATTCTGCAGACTTAGGAAGGTCTTGGAAGAAACTTCAAGCACAGATATTTTATATAACAATCATATTTTTCATATAATCTATACAATAGAAGAAAAGATACGTGCATCATCCATCCTTTACCTTGTGGTTTATTGCAGTATGGTGGCGTAGTGGTTAATGCTCTCGCCTTGCATCGCTGGGTCCCTGGTTTGAATCTCAGCCAGGTCAACATCTGCAAGGAGTTTGTATGTTCTCCCCGTGTCTGCGGGGGGTTTCCTCCGGGTACTCAGATTTCCTCCCACATCCCAAAAACATACAGATAATTGGCTTCCCCCTAAAATTGTCCCTAGACTAAAATACACTACACAATATAGACATATAACTATGGTAGGGACTAGATTGTGAGCTCCTCCGAGGGACAGTTACTGACAAGACTATATATACTCTGTACAGCGCTGCGGAAGATGTTGGCGCTATATAAATACTAAATAATAATAATTGCATCTTCTTAAAGTCTGGGCAGGAGGAGGAGGAGGTGTTACTAGCAATTGATTTTAGAGGCAGAGGGGAGGATTAGGTTGTTTTTTTTTACAGGCTGAGTGCTCAAGATACAGATAAGCCTGCCTCTGTGTAATGTTTACAAACATGGCTGCTGTCATTGTATCACAGGAAGAAATAATCTATTAAATCCATCCATTTTCTATTAAAGCTGTTTGCAGCTAGATTTGTTATATCTTATCTAAACTTTAGATAAGATATATAGACAAGTTACTTGTTATAGTTAGTTTTTCATCTCGGATCCACTTTAACATCAAAAGCGACATGCTTTAAGATCAAATTTTGATGTTAAGAAGATGCAATAAACCACAAGGTAAAGGGGTAACTGGAAAAAAGGGCGCCGGCAGCTAGTGGAAAAAAAAGGGTGCCGCCATTCACTCCCATAATAAATATCGTTTAATGGGCGCCGAACAGGAAAAAAGGGCGCCGGAGATTAACGTTTTACAAATGGCGCCCGGAGATTTTTAATGTTTTATAACTGTACTTATGATGATTTAAGTTTAGAAAATGCACCCATGCCGAATAACGTTTATAAAAAATACTAACAGAATTATCGTATTTAACTAAAACATTATTTAAAAATGTATCCCTTAGGGCTTGTTTCCACTGTAGCGGTGCGGAATCGCCTGGATTCCACCGCTGAAGAAATCGCATGCGGCTGCGTTTCTCCATGCGGATTTCCCCGCGATTTCGCATGCGATTTCGCATGGCAAGGAGCCATGCGAATTTAACCATGTCACTGCCTGTGTTAAGTTCCATTGGCTTTCATGCGAAATCGTGGGGAAATCCGCATGACAAAGCCGCATGCGATTTCCCTATTAAATACATTAGCGGCGATTCGCCCGCATTCCTGCCGCACGCGAATCTGCACGACCCTGTCGTGCAGATTTTCCCCGCACCGAAAAACGCCACCACCGCCGCACACGTGGAAACAGCCCCATCCACTAACATTAAGTAAGCGAATCCGCATGCAGTGCCCGCATGCGGATTCGCTATAGTGGAAACGAGCCCTTAATGTTTGTAAAACATTATTATTCACAAAATAAAGCGATTAGTACGTAACGTAGATTGCAATATATTTTTCAAAGTCACTATTTGTAAACCATTATTATCCACATAATAAAGCGATCAGTAAGGGTTGTGGTTAGGGTTAGGCACCACCAGGGGGGTGGTTAGGCACCACCAGGGGGGGGGTCTTAGGGTTAGGGATAGGTACAGGGAGGGTTCTGTGTGAGAGTAGGATTAGGTTTAGTTTTAGTAATTATTAAGTATTTATACTTACTAATGTTTTACAACACTTATTACGAACGTAGTTATATTTATATCATCGTTATAAACAATATTTTCAGATTTTACTATAAGAAGAAACAATAAATGAAGGTTATTCACAATAATATACAATTATAACGATTAAACATATTATCATTTTTTTAACAAACGTAACTAGAAGTTTAACTTTTGAAACAGGGAAGATTAACGTTTTTACAATTGGCGATTTCATACACATTATTTAATGATTTCTAAATTTGTAAAACATTATTTGTAAACGAAATACAACACTATTTTTATAAACGGTATTATTGCCTATCGTTTCCCCGACGCCCTTTTTTGATGTACGCGGTAAAAGATGGTTGGTGCACGCATCTTTTCTTCTATTGTATAGACTCTAATGATGTTTTCTTCAACACACTTCCTACGGTGCACATGTCCAGGCATCAACATCCAGGATCGCAGCAACGTTGGTGAGAGTGTATATGTACCCACACTGACATAAGAATAGGGGAGTGCCACACTTCTTCTTTTCCTTATTTATACAAATCATTTTTCATAGAATGCTGCACAATTCTTTTATATCACTCTTCCAGATTAGTGAATCTATCTGCCCACCGGGTTGATGTACATTTGCTTTTAAACTTCTGCATATCATTTTATTTGCCAAGTTAGCATTTCCTCAACATTATTCTTTTTTTTTTTTTTTTTTTTTTTTTCTTTTTCAAGAAAACAATTCTTCCAGTGCTGGTCCTGTTATAATAAAGGATACTGAATAACTTATACTACAGTGTGACACATGTATGCATCTGCATAGAATAAATGTAACGTTCACCAACAGTACAGATTCACTCGCATGGAAAAACAGTCATAAAATGTAGTGGGTCACTTCTAATCCCCCCAACACTGTGAAAATAATGTAATAAAGAAAGTGCTTCATTTTTACAATAATTATGTATAAATTATTTAGTCAGTGTTTGCCCATTGTAAAATCTTTTACAGCCCTGATTTATATTCTGACATTTATCACATGGTGACATTTTTACTGCTGGCAAGTGATGTAGCTGCTGCTTGCTGGTTTGGCAGTTGGAAACTGCTGTAAACAGCTATTTCCCCCAATGCAGCAGGGTTCACAGACAGGAAACTGCCAAGAGTACGTACTCAGAATTTCTTTGTGGGAGGAGTTTCACCACGATATCAGCCATACAGCGCCCCCTGATGGTCTGTTTGTGAAAAGGAATAGATTTCTCATGTAAAAGGGGGCATCAGCTACTGATTGGGATAAAGTTCAATTCTTGGTCGGAGTTTCTCTTTAAAGACTTGTAACATCAAGGCTTGTTATCTAAATGCATATCTACAAATGTAACACAAAAAAAACATAATATATAAATGCTACTTATGCTTATATCATATTTGTATATGCAGGCTTAGATAAATATAAATGTAGTCCTGATAATCTGCAAGTAGTTATTTTCTTGTACGTTTATACAATGAATTCTATGCAAGGGCTATCCAACAATGAATGTTTTATGCTCTATTTTCCTATACAGCAATAAATATTAATATGATATTAAAGGCATACTATCGATGTATGCATTTATTTTTAAATGCTGTATGTCAGTGGTCCTCAAACTAAGGCCCGAGGGCCAAATGCGGCCCCCTGAGGCTTTTTCACCGGCCCCCCACTCTCAAAATCTATTACTTATAGATGCAGTCCACTGCATCTTTAAATATCTGCGACCCACATAAAGAAGAGCAGTGCTGGCACCACCCATCCACATGGGTCCAATTGGACTGCAGGTTGTCACCTGGGTATGCTTCACTGTCTGCAGCAAAGATGTTCTTCGGACACCACATGAATGGCTGCTTTTCCTCCGGAGGAGATTTCCTCTGTGTTGCAGGACATACTATCTGCACATACTGTGTTGGGGGCATACTATCGGATTTGGTTAAATGGGAGGCTGCACATGTTAACAAGTAATAGTTTACACTACCTAGGCTTAATGTAATGTTTTCTACATTTCTTCATGTATACTCTAGCCCCCAAGCAGTCTGAAGTATGTTGACCTGGCCCTTGACCGAAAAAGTTTGGGGACCCCTGCTGTATGTTGTAGCACACATTAGGACAAGTACTAGGAGCAATTTGATTCCTCACACAGCTGTTCCTCTCAGCTGTAAAATCCTCCGTCAGTTTTAGGTACAAAATGTTTCTAATACTGACGGCTCCCAGAGGGCTAGACCATGTCTCTGCACAGGGGAGTTGCTATCAACTCCTCAGTTCATAGTTTAATTATCACCTTGCTGAAAGAATTATTGATATGATGGTAAAGGGGCCCATACACCTAACGATTTTCCCACCGATATACGGCCGCTTCGATCACAGTGATCGAATCGGCTGTGGAATCGCCGCGCACACCGCTGACAGAACGATCGATTTCCGTCCGAAATCGATCGTTCCCGTCGATTCCCGACGATCCGTCCGTGCGGAAGATTTTTCTCGATCGCCGGCGGGTCGGGAGTACGTCGATGTCGGCGTTTGAATGCCCGACGACCGACGCAATACAGCGGGTATACATTACCTGTTCCAGCCGGCGCGAGTACCCGCTGTCACTGCTGTCTTCTCCGCTCTGGTCTGGTCTCCGGCATGCTTCACTTCTTCCTGCCCGGCAGGAAGTTTAAACAGTAGAGGGCGCTCTACTGTTTAAACTTCATGCTGGGCAGGAAGAAGTGAAGCATGCCGGAGACCAGAGCGGAGAAGAAGACAGCAGTGACAGCGGGGACTCGCGCTGGCGGAGCAGGTAATGTATGCGGGGGGGGGGGGGGGGGGGCGGGGGCAGCACCACCACCCCCACAGATTGTGAACGGTTTCAGGCTGAAATCGGTTCACAATCTGTTTGCAGTATACACAAGACAAATAACATTTATAATGTGCTTTTCTCCTGGCGGACTCAAAGAGCCAGAGCTGCAGCCAATAGGACACGCTCTATAGGCAGTAGCAGTGTTAGGGAGACTTGCCTAAGGTCTCCTGCTGAATAGGTGCTGGCTTACTGAACAGGCAGAGCCGAGATTCGAACCCTGGTCTCCTGTGTCAGAGGCAGAGCCCTTAACCATTACACCATCCAGCCAGTAAAGGTGGCCATACAATCGCTCTCTGATCAGAGAGGGATCTATCTGTTGGTCGAATCTGATGGCAAATCGACCAGTGTATGGCCACCTTAAGGGGTTAAAGATTCTAGCAATGTGTGTTTATTATCTTTGCTTCTCTTGACTGATAAAGATACTAATAATGCTAATTGTAAACAGTGGTCTGCCCCCATCAGCAGCTTGTAAAGTGGATGCAGCCTGGAGTGAATCATCACAAGCGGGCAACCAGTCTGAGTGTAAACACAAGACTAGTGTTATAGCTAGTTATATTCCAGCAATATTACAGCTCATTTAGTTACCTGTTACCACCTCAGATCAGCCTATTTCTCCTCATGTCTCCTGCATGTTGTGAGTGACACAGTGAAATATATTTGTGAGCTGTGTGAGAAATTAATTTTTAAGCAGGGATAGAGGGAGAGAGACCTGGTTGAATAAAGTGCCCCTAGCACTAGTGGTAATGTGTACACTAATAGAGTATTAAAAAAAAGTTGTTTCGATAGTATTCCTTTAAGTACTATATAACTGTAAGCATGTCTTTTAAATGGAATGTGCATTATAGTTACTGTCTTAACCAACATTTTATTCTAATCAAGGTACTTGCAACTTAATTCAGAATGAGAATATGAAAGAAAATTGTACTACTGCTGTTTAAAGGACAACTGTAGTGAGAGGGATATGGAGGCTGCCATAATTTTTTTACTTTTAAGCAATACTAGTTGCCTGGCTGGCCAGCTGATCCTCTGCATCTAATACTTTTAGCCATCGACCCTGAACAAGCATGCAGTAGACCAGATGTTTCTGACATTATTGTCAGATCTGACAAAATTAGCTGCATGCTCATTTCTGGGCCATATACAATATATCAACAGGTCTGCCAGGCAACTAGTATTGTTTAATGGGAAATAAATATGGCAGCCTCCATTTACTTCTCACTACAGTTGTCCTGAAAGCCTGAGGCCACATTTATAGTGGGAACTTGCATTGTGTTCCCTGTATAACAGGAATGCAACAGAAAAAATCATACCACAAGTTATTGCGGTGTTGTGTGGCACACAGTGAAGCATACAGTCAATGAAAAGTATACTTCTCAGTACCTCTTAATGTGCAAGTTTTGCATACAGTGCCTTACTGTATTGCAACACCCCCACCACACTGTAAACATCACTTTAGGTAGTGCATTGCCATGCGGCAATCCGTCGCATGGCAAAAGGCATTCGTTATGCTACACCACGCTGCTTACTTGGTGCATAGTCCATGTTATCTACCAAGTAAGCCTCGTGACTATTAGAGGGTTTTCTTAACCACTTGAGGACCACAGTCTTTCTACCCCTTAAGGACCAGGCACTTTTTTTCCATTCAGACCACTGCAGCTTTCACGGTTTATTTCTCGGTCATACAACCTACCACCTAAATGCATTTTCCCTTCTTTTCTTGTCACTAATACAGCTTTCTTTTCGTGCTATTTGATTGCTGCTGCGAGTTTTACTTTTTATTATATTCATCAAAAAAGACATGAATTTTGTCAAAAAGATTTTTTTAACTTTCTGTGCTGACATTTTTTAAATAAAGTAAAATTTCTGTATACATTTTTGTGCTACATGTCCTTGATAAAAAACAAAACAAAAAACTATTCAGTGTATATTTATTGGTTTAAGTAAAAGTTATAGCATTTACAAACTATGGTGCAAAAAGTGAATTTTCCCATTTTGAAGCATCTGACTTTTCTGACCACCTGTCATGTTTCATGAGGGGCTAAAATTCCAGGTTAGTATAAATACCCCCCAAATGACCCCATTTTGTAAAGAAGACATCCCAAAGTATTCACTGAGAGGCATGGTGAGTTCATAGAAGATTTTATTTTTTGTCACAAGTTAGCGGAAAATGACACTTTGTGACAAAAAAAAAAGTTTCCATTTCTGCTAACTTGTGACAAAAAAAAATGAAATCTGCCATGGACTCACCATGGCCCTCTCTGAATACCTTGAAGTGTCTACTTTCCAAAATGGGGTCATTTGTGGGGAGTGTTTACTGTCCTGGCATTTTGGGGGTGCTAAATTGTAAGCAGCCGGTGCTCATTGGACTTTGGGCCCCTTAGCGCAGTTAGGCTGCAAAAAAGTGCCACACATGTGGATTTGCCACACTCAGGAGAAGTAGTTTAATGTGTTTTGGGGTGTATTTTTACACATACCCATGCTGGGTGGGAGAAATATCTCTGTAAATGACAATTTTTTGTTTTTTTTACAAACAATTGTCCATTTACAGAGATATTTCTCCCACCCAGCATGGGTATGTGCAAAAATATACCCCAAAACACATTATACTACTTCTCCTGAGTATGGTGATCCCACATCTGTGGCACTTTTTTGCACCCTAACTGCGCTAAGGGGCCCAAAGTCCAATGAGTACCTTTAGGATTTCAAGGGTCATTTTGAGACCTTATCCACTTCACAGCTCCAGTACAGTATATCTACTCCCCTGCAGACTTCATCTAACCGCCCAGGGGAGTAAATATACGTACTCCCGCTGCTACCACTACTGTACCCGCTCCCGCTTATTTGTGCGCTCGTTCATGTTGCCATCTGCCCACCAGGAGATCAATGAATGGGAAAGCAATTCCTAATCATTGATCTAAGTCCCCGTAGCAATTATCGGCGCCTTTTATGAGAAGCTGCACGATCATTCTAATAAATAAAAGTTTCCCATCTTCAGTACACTTCTTGTAAGCATACATATTTTGCTTACAGGACGTATAAAAAAAAAAAGACTGAGGCCATCTTGTGGCCAAATAGTAAAACTACATCTAAAAGTATTTTTTTTAAATGCAAAGACCTGTTTTTACATTTTAAATTAACCCCTTACCTCCCACACTCCCCAATAGTTACCAACATTTATTTTTTTTGTAAAAAAATACAATGAAATAAATTTACAATTATAAAAAATGCATAAATAGTTTTCTTAGGGACTGAACTTTTTTAATAGTTATGTCAAGATGGTATAATACTGTTACTTTATAAATTATGGGCTTTTTATTAATGATGGATGCAAAACTGAAAAAAATGCATCTTTATTTCCTAATAAAATATTGGCTCCAGACATTGTGATAGGGACATAATTTAAATGGTGTAATAACCAGTACAAATGGGCACATAAATTACGTGAATTTTAATTATGGTAGCATGCATTATTTAAAAATGATAATGGCCGAAAACTGAAAAATAAGGATTTTTTTCCAATTTTTTTCTTATTTTTCCATAAAAAAACATTTAGAATAAAATAATTCTTGGCATAATGTACCACCCAAAGTAAGCCTAATTAGTGATAAAAAAAAACACATTTAACACATTTAATTCTGATAAGTAGAGATAAAGTTATTGGCAAATGAATGGAAGGAGCTGAAAGGTGAAAATTGCTTGGATGCTGAAGGGGTAAAACCCCTCAGTTGTGAAGTGGTTAAGGCACCTAAAATGCCAGGGCAGTATAGGAACCCCACAAATTACCCCATTTTAGAAAGAAGACACCCAAAGGTATTCCGTTAGGAGTATGGTGAGTTCATAGAAGATTTTATTTTTTGTCACAAGTTAGCGGAAAATGACACTTTGTGAAAAAAAAAAACTATAAAAATCAATTTCCGCTAACTTGTGACAAAAAATAAAATATTCTATGAACTCACCATGCACCTCATGGAATACTTTGGGGTGTCCTCTTTCCAAAATGGCATCATTCGTGGGGTCTGTCCTGGCATTTTAGGGTCTCTGCAATCATTACATGTATGGCCAGTATTAAGAGTTTCTGCTATACTCCTTATATTGGGCATACGGGTAATGCACTCTGAGCTGAAAGGAAAAATGAACATCAAACAATCAATCAATCAATGTGGATGAAAAAATATCTGCCAAAAAAATGTGGAAAAAAGAGGGGGAGGCGTCTGCCAGGACATAGGAGCTGCCACCTAAAAACTTCCAAACCCACTCAGCTCGTATGCCCTGGAAAACCCGATTTATCCATTCACACCGATCGATGTGGATGAACAAATCATTGCCAGAGTTCGTTTTTGATACAAAGTGCTTGCCAAAGCATATGAACCCCAACACCGCTCCTCGGCCCATATGCCTTGGGAAACATATCTTTTTTACTGCGGAGGAGAAATCTCGTGCTGCAGTGCTGCATGCACCAATTTTGTGTAACCTGACAGAAGCACAATGCTTCTGTCAGGATGCACCATCAGTGCTGCAGCTGATTGGTCAGTCGGTCTGGATAGAAAAAAAGAGAGAAGAAAAAAGAAAAAACGAAAAGGAGGGGAAGGTGTCTGCCTGGACATAGGAGCTGCCGCCCCAAAAATCCAAACCCACCAGCTCGTATGCCCAGGCAAACCTGATTTATTCATCCACATCGATTGATGTCATTGCTTGAGTTTTTTTTTTAATACAAAGTGCTTGCCAAAGCATATGAACCCCAACACCGCTCCTCGGCCCATATGCCTCGGCAAACGTATCTTTTTTTTTACTGCGGAGGAGAAATCTCGTCCTGCAGTGCTGCATGCACCAATTTTGTGTAACCTGACAGAAGCACAATGCTTCTGTCAGGATGCACCATCATTGCTGCAGCTGGTTAGTCGTTCGCTCGGTCCATCTGGAAGGTTAATGGATGGAAAAAGAGGAAAAAAACTGAAAAAAAAAAACAAACAAAAAAAGCAAGCAAGCAGCAAAGCAATTACTTCATTAACATTATTAAACTTTGAACTTTTTTAAGAACCAAACATTAACTTTTTTGCTTACCTTTTTTTTGGTTTTTTTTAACTTCCCTCCCGAGGACAAACCTCTCCTCCCCCATGGGACAATGTGCGAAGTGCAAATCGCACAGAGTTGTGGCGAAGTACATTACGCATTTTGTCCCAAGTGAAAGGAGAGGTTTCTGGCAGCCCTGTGTATTAGGGTCTCTCGAAACCATATGTTTGGTTTCACACTGCATATTGACATATCCGGTGGGTCGAGCCCGCCGCACCGTATCGTCCAAAACAGACCTTCAGGGAATACCACAAGAGTAGCATTTGACTTAGTAATGAACTGCGTCGCCATAGACTAACATGACTTCCGGGCCGATCAAAATTGCCGCAGAAGCCACGCAGTAACGTAGGCATGCACTAGCGTTAAGTCAAGCACTTCCGGCGTAGGGGGGGACCGCAAAGTGTGACTTTTGCTAGGCATTTTGCCCTAACGCATCGCAGCAGTGTGAAATAGCACTGAGAGACCCTTGTGTGCCTACCGCTGTGTCTGCAGTTCCCTACTCTCTAATAGTGTACCTGCTCGTGGTACCTCTCAAAACACTCCCCTAGGCATAGGCCAAGCTGGTCAGGACAGGTGGGACAATAAACAGTGGTGTCACGCCTTATTCCAGCCCTGCTGCAGACACTATAACGTTTTCTTCTGAATCGGTGACCTGGGTACTCTGAATTGGATAGGCGTAATGCCTTCCATGCAGCCGGCTAGTTGCATCTTGGGGTTGGGCCACGGCACCTCCTGGATACAGGAGTTCCATAGTGATCTGTCTCTGAAATTGTAGAAACGATCCAGTTCTCTCAGCCTTACAAAGAGAACAAAGCTGTTGTAAATTGCCAATTGAGGTAAAAAAGACACACTTTTTTTTTTTATACCAGCATCTTGTTTTTCGGGCAACTAAATAGGGCGCTAACCTCTGGTCATTGAAGTCCACCCCTCCCATGTTAGTATTATACTCGTGGACGACAAGGGGTTTTTCAATGACCTCAGTTCGCCGTTGAATTTCAACTGTCGTGTCTGCGTTAATGGTGGACAGAAAGTAAACGGTACGGGAGGGTAGGAGGCGCCCTTAGAGGTACTATTGATCGGGCTTAATTTGAATTTACCAATGGTTATATGGGTTATTGTGTGTAAGAGGAAACACACCAATAATAAGTCTGTATATTGTGTTAGGGTGATGGACGTCTTGATACTTAACAGTTATTGGTATAGAAAATTGGAATGATCCTACCTTAAAAAGTAGTCAGATCCATTAGTGTAAAATTTTAAGAATTTATTGTAGCACTTAAAATGACAACGCGTTTCGCGGCTGAAACCGCTTCATCAGGTCGTATGTTGTGCCTTTAGATAACACACCTCTGAGCAAAGGCGCCCAAGCTCAGAGGTGTGTTATCTAAAGGCACAACATACGACCTGATCACCTCGATGACAGGTTTCATTGAAGCGCAGGATGTTCTCAAATCTTGTCCTGGACATGGCAGCAGAGTACAGGGGGACATGACATGCTGGGTCTGTAGACCAATAAGAACACATTCTGCTTTAATAGTCCCGTGTGAAGGAGAGGGCCCAAAAAAATTTTAATTTCGGAAACTTGGACTGGTTTCCACCGAAAAGGTTGGGCAAGGAACTTATTCGGATTGGCGGTTATGTATTGTGTGGCCTTACGGTTGGTCTCTGCCACGATTAAGTCTAAGAGGTCCGGGGTGAAGAACAGATAGAAAAAGTCTAGGGCTGATCCTAGATTATTTGTCTCCAACTGGACTCCAGAGTGGGCGGTGAAAGGGGGAAGTACGGGTGCGGCGGAATCAGGGGATTGCCAATTTGGATTTGCCAGCACCTCTGGTAAACTAGGGGTAGTACGGGCCCGTTTTCTTGGTGGCTGCGACTGGGATTTTACTGCATGTGCCACCAAACCAGTTTCAACTTCCATGCTGGTGCTCGCCACTTCACCAGGGTCTACGGAAGTACTGGTGCTAGGTCCAGGAGATGTTGTGCTGCTGGTGCTTGCCCCACCATGAAATTTCAGACCAGCACTAACACCACTCTGCTGCCCTTGAGGCCGATCCTGCGCCACCTGCGGTCCAACAACATGGGGTGTTGTACGCCTGGCTCTAGCCGGGACCTCAACCTCGTCATCACTATCGGTCAGTGAGCCACTGCTCAATTCAGGTTCAAACTCTGTCCCGGAAGATTCGTCGAATGAGGCATCCCAATCGTCCTCATCCGACTGGGCCATGTACCTGAGAACCTCATCATCGGAATACCCCTTTCTTGCCATGGTGGACTGCTAAATTTAGGGGGTATTCCTCTGAGACTACCCAGAAAAAAAGAGCACCTACCTAGCAAAAGGGAGTATTTGAGAGGTAGAAAGCTGTGGTCACTGAGTTTTGATAAAAAAAAAAAAAAATCAAAACTGATGTTTACAGTGCCACAGCTATTGTACAGTGTTTTTTGCAGTGATCAGAATAAAAAATTTCTGTCACTGCGGTGGGGCGGGCTGAACGCAAGTGCAGGCGAACGATCAGGCCTGATCGGGCAAACACTGCGTTTTTTTGTGGATCCTAGTGACCCTAATATAGATCTGACTGCGATCAGTAATGATCACTTACAGATACTATATAGTACCAATGTTGATTAGCGACAGTGATGACGCTAATTAGTGACTGTGGTGCAGTGGGCTGAGCACTAACTGACACTTACAAAGGGGCCTAGCTAACTGGCCTAACTGCTAACACTAGTGATACTAAAAAAGTGACAGTTTTCACTGATCACTGGTTTTAGATCACTAGGATAGTGACAGGGGGGTGGTGGCGAGTGGGGAATCAGAGGCAATCAGAAACAATCAAAGGCAATCGCAGGCCAATCACCGTTCACTCAAATCACGGGACAATCACAGACCAATCAAAGCCAATCACAGGGCAATCAAACCAATCACGGGACAATCAAAGCCGATCACGGGACAATCGAAGCCGATCACGGGACAATCAAAGCCAATCACAGGCCAATCAAAGGGCAATCACAGGCCAATCAAAGGGCAATCACAGGGCAATCAAAGCCAATCGCGGGACAATCAAAGCCGATCACGGGACAGTCAAATACAATTACAGCACAATCAAATATGATGTCAGCACAATCAAATACAATTACAGCACAATCAAATACAATGCACTGGGAAGGTGATTGGGGGGCGATCTGAGAGTGTGTGTGGGGGGGGGGTTGATTAGGTGCCCGCACGGGGCAGACTGGGTCCTGATCTGATGGGTGGCAGACACAGGGGGTGACGGTGGGAGATCAGTGAGGGATTACAGGGGAGAATAGATATAAACAATGCACTGGGGAGGTTATCAGAAGGGGGGGTCTGGGGGTCTGGGTGGGTGATCAGGTGCCCCCAAGGGACAGTTTAGGGTCTGCTCTGATGGGTGGTGGTGACAAGGGGTGATAGACAGGTGATAGATGGGTAAGGCAGTGGGTAAGGCAGCTGTATACAAATGTATACAGTATACAGGGGGGTGGTCTGGGGCGGGGATCTGAGGGTAGGGTGGGTGATCAGGGGACCCTAGGGGGCAGTTAGGGGACCTAATCTGGGGGATAACGTCGCTAGATAGTGACAGGGAGTGATTGATGGGTTTTTATGGGGGTGCTTGGGTGCAAATACTGGTGTTTGGTGATGGTGATAATGGTTAAGGGCTCTGCCTCTGACACAGGAGACCAGGGTTCGAATCTCTGCTCTGCCTGTTCAGTAAGCCAGCCCTAATTCAGTAGGAGATCTTTGGCAAGTCTCCCTTACACTGCTACTGCCAATAGAGCGCGCCCTAGTGGCTGCTGCTCTGCTCTGGCGCTTTGAGTCCGCAAGGAGAAAAGCGCAATATAAATGTTATTTGTCTTGTCTTGTCTTGTCGTGTGCTGGGGTGATCAGGGGGGGTTCTGAGGGCTGGAGTGGGCGATCGGGGGGTCTGGGTGGGCTAAAGTGTGTGTGTGTGTGTGTGTGTGTGTGTGTGTGTGTGTGTGCGTGCGTGCGTGCGTGCGTGCGTGCGTGCGTGTGTGATATCTTACTGTGCTGCCGTCCTCTCTGATGGTCGCACGACGAGTGACCATCAGCGGAGGAGGCAGCCAGTATAATACACTTTGTTACAATAACAAAGTGTATTATACGCTTGTGATTGGCCCGATCGCGCTGTTTGAAACTTGCCGGCGCTGCTAATTGGCCGGCGGGTTACGGCGCAGAGTGGGCGGGGCTAGTTGCCGGTGGCAGATCGCGTCATTGATGACGCGATCTCTGCCTACCCACGCCTGCCACCGCCGATGGGCGTATTGCGGTCGTTTAGGCCCAGTACTTGCCACAGCATCGGTTGTGGGCGGTCGGCAAGTGGTTAAATTGCGATCTCTTTTGCTCTTCTATTGACTTGTAATACCTAGGGAATGAGTCTACTTTGTAAAAATTATAATCCACATCACTGTACTCTATCACAGAAATGTTTTGATCAAAGCATTATCAGCCCAAGCCATGGATATTGTAGTGGCCCTCTGTCTTGGAATAAAAGGGGACCATTTAGGGCTCAATCTGTATTGAGAGATGCAAATAATTCCAATTTGACTCAAATTTTATAGTCATTTTATCCAACTTGAAAATGGACCAATCAAATGTAGATGTTGTGCAACATCTTTAAGTGAAAGACACAAATGGAGAGACGATTGAGAGCCCTTGATAGTGTAGTATGTTAGCTCATTTGGTGTGTTACCCCCCCCCCCCCCCCATCACCACCAAGGGTGGACTTGAGATTTTGAGTATAATTTGAACAGATTTTAATTAATGAGGTGCGCTGGACATAAGCAATCATAATTTCTTTTCTAATAAGTGTAACACTTTATTAAAAAAATGAGGGTTATTACACCAAAAGCCTTAGATTGTATATCAACTATACTCACTCGCTCAAATACACACACACCAGAGCATACTGGTTCCCCCTAAAAAATGAAGTAAAAATTCCAAAAATTAAAAAATTATTAAAAACATATAGAAACTTCTGACCTTCCAAAAAGGTGCTTATATGTAGCTTAGACGTATTTCCTAAGATTTGCAAGATCTCTGCACAAAGAAAGTTCCCCAGATATATATATATATATATTTCACCAATGGATCGCACAATAGCAATGATGTCTTGTAATTTCAATCATCAGCTTATCTCTCCCTATAAGGGTTGTTATACATAACGGTCTGGGAGTGACTGATACGTGTATCTCACCTTCCGTGGTATCATACATCAAAACTTACTGAACAATATGAGTATATATAAACATCTGAGAGCCGATCCTGGGAACCAATTCGGAAGAGAGGACAGTTGTTGAAGGGTGCTTACCAGAAGGGCAGCCTGAATAAAAAAATAATTTGAGTTTGTGAGCATATCCCACCCAAGGACAGCTATTTTTTACCACCTTCCAAAGGTGCACAAGGGTCTGGTTGATCCTCCGGGGAGGCCAATTATCTCTGGGGTGGGGTCAGCCACATCGAACCTGTCCAGATATGTGGACAGCTTTCTCCAAAGATATGACAGATTCACTCCAGCCTTCCTGGAGGGCACCAGACATGCTTTGAATGTCCTAGAAGGAATAAGGTGGGAGGATGGGTGGCTACTTGCCACTTTAGATGTGGCGTCATTGTATACAGCCATGCAACATGAAGATGGTCTGAAGGCTATCTATTATCTGGATTTGGACCCTACTATGAGGATAGAGCAAATAAATTTCATTTTGTGTGCAATTCAATTTATATTGACACACAATCATTTCAGATATGGAGATGAGTTCTTCCTCCAGACTAGCGGGACGGCAATGGGGACCAGGTTCGCGCCGGGGTACGCAAACATCTTTATGGCCCATTGGGGAGCAGCTACCTGAACAGAGCCTTTGAATATCGAGAGGACCATTGAACACGTTTTATCACATTCAAGACACATTCTCTGGGACTGTTTTGATGTAAGATACCATGGAAGGTGAGATACACGTATCAGTCACTCCCATACCGTTATGTATAACAACCCTTATAGGGAGATAAGCTGATGATTGAAACTATAAGACATCATTGCTATTTTGCGATCTAGTTGTTGTTCTTGTCTAGTTGTTCTTTGTGCAGAGATTAGGGCTTAGCTCTGCCTCTTCAGGAAGCGCTCCTCCGAGCTTACAGAGGGGATTTGGGGGAGAAAGACCCCTTGTTTTGCCGCGGGATAGCAGCGTTTTAGCAGAAATTATACTGATTAACATGACTGCCTGTTAAAAAAGTAAATTTAGACTCGCTTCAGAGTCTCTTTAAGAATAAAATATTTTTCCTACTGAAAAATGATTATTTTGAGTTTGCTTGGGTAGGTAAGTCCACCACTACCTCTCTTTTTAAACCAACTGTTTTTAATTATTTTACTTTGTACTGGCTCCCCTGTTAAAATTATACTCAACTTCAAGTGGGTAATTTTCCATTTTTCAAAACCAGGAAACTACAAACCTAATCCTAAAAACTCTATACAAAATCTTAGCAGTGATTAATCTAATTTCAGTTAATGTTAAAGTGAATAGGAACCAAGATAACAAAATAAAATCGGTACTTAACTATGGAGAGCGAAGGGTCTGGGTCCTATCGTGCCTTCCCACTCCTCTCATGGATCCCTCATTCCAGCTCTGGCTCCCCCGGTAGCAGTGTTCAGCCAAATTGGTCAAATACTGCATTCTGCCACCAAAGGAGGCTGTGGAAGTCTTCATGAGCCCGCGTGCTCCTGAAGGCCTCTTGCACACTGCATGCATTTCAGATTCCGATTCCGCTTTTTAATCTGTTTTTACATCCGATTCCGATTCAGATTTTTAATCTTAACTGCATGCTGCGTTTTTTGATCCGTTTTTCTGTTGAATGTATTCAGGGAAAATCGGAAACGGAATCGGAATCGGAAACGGAATCGGAAAACGGATTTGCAGTGTGCAGGGAGCCTAAGACAGGCTGTTCTGTACTGTATGCTCTGCACATGATGCTCTTTCATGCGCTCATGCAGAGGCAGTACAGAGCCGCCTGTCTCCCGAAGACTTCCGAAGCCTCCCTCGGCGAAGGTTTTAAACGGGATGCCAGCACTTAACAGAGGGAACCGGAAGAAGAGCAGGAATGCTCTATAGGACCCAGAGCCTTACCTCTCCATAGGTAAGTATCTGTTTTTGTTTTTCATTTTTAAAGCTTCCCATTAGCTTTAACATCAGTCTATTAACCACTTAAGGACTGCAGTCATAACACCCCTTAAAGGGAACCTGAACTGAGTAAAATAATTTAACATAAACACACAGTGTACCTGCAAATGAATATTACATACTTACCTTGCCGTCCGTTCCTCTCAGAAGGTCACCATTATATTCTTACTGTGATCCCTTCCAGTTCTGACCAGATTTTTTCAGAACTGAAATATACCAGTTGCTGTCAGTTATACATCAGCAGCTGTCAGTTACAACTGAATGTACAAGGTAATGTCCATGTTTCCCTATGGCTCAAGTGGGCGATATTACAGTTTAACATTATGCTGACCAGGAAGCTGTTACGGGGTAATGGCCATTTTCAAAATGGAGGACAGAGAATTCAATTGATCACAATGGACAAACAGGACGCAGAAGAGGATAAAGAGATTGATGAGTAGACTACACAGGAGGTAAGTATGACGTGTTTATGCTTATTTTGACTTTTAATTTTCAGTTCAGGTTCTCTTTAAGGACCAGACACTTTTTTCCATTCAGACCACTGCAGGTTTAACGGTTTATTGCTCGGTCATACAACCTACCACCTAAATGAATTTTACCTCCTTTTCTTGTCACTAATAAAGCTGTCTTTTGGTGCTATTTGATTGCTGCTGTGATTTTTAGTTTTTATTATATTCATCAAAAAGACATGAATTTTGTCAAAAAAATGATTATTTTTTTTTAACTTTCTGTGCTGACATTTTTCAAATAAAGTAAAATTTCTATATAAATTTTTGTCCAAATTTATTGTGCTATGTCTTTGATAAAAAAAAATCCATTAAGTGTATATTTATTGGTTTTGGGTAAAAGTTATAGCGTTTACAAACTATGGTGCAAAAAGTGAATTTTCCCATTTTGAAGCATCTCTGACTTTTCTAAGCACCTGTCATGTTTCATGAGGTGCTAAAATTCCAGGATAGTATAAATACCCCCCAAATGACCCCATTTTGGAAAGAAGACATCCCAAAGTTTTCACTAAGCGGCATGGTGAGTTCATAGAAGATTTTATTCTTTGTCACAAGTTAGCGGAAAATGACACTTTGTGACAAAAATAAAAATAAGTTTCCATTTCTGCTAACTTGTGACAAAAAAATGAAATCTGCCATGGACTCACCATGCCCCTCTCTGAATACTTTGGGGTGTCTACTTTCCAAAATGGGGTCATTTGTGGGGTGTGTTTACTGTCCTGGCATTTTGGGGGGTGTTAAATTGTAAGCACCCCTGTAAAGCCTAAAGGTGCTCATTGGACTTTGGGACCCTTACGCACCTAGGTTGCAAAAAAGTGTCACATGTGGTATTGCCGTACTCAGGAGAAATAGTATAATGTGTTTTGGGGTGTATTTTTACACATACCCATGCTGGGTGGGAGAAATATCTCTGTAAATGAGATTTTTTTAAATTTTTTTTTTTTTTTACACATAATTGTCCATTTACAGAGATATTTCTCCCACCTAGCATGGGTATGTGTAAAAATACACCCCAAAACACATTATACTACTTCTCCTGAGTACGGCGATACGTGTGACACTTTTTTGCAGCCTAGGTGCGCTAAGGGGCCCAACGTCCTAGGAATACATTTAGGATTTCACAGGACATTTTGAGGCATTTGGTTTCTAGACTACGCCTCACGGTTTAGGGCCCCTAAAATGCCAGGGCAGTATAGGTCCTCCAAAACGATCCAGCACAGCTCTTTTAATCAGAAGATTAGTTTATTGGATCATAAAAATACAAATATTAAAGCTGCATAGTGGCTACGGTCCACCGTTTCGGACCATCACAGTCCTTGTTCACGCCACACAGCCAAATGAACAACTGCAGACATGCTCTTTATATAGTCAAAGCTCCAACAGGGCAACCAATCAGAGGAACCTATGCAAATGACTGGACCTGATGGGGAACTACAGGGCTTGTCCACAAAGGGTACCGCCCTCCCACTCCATTGGTCAAACATTTTGGTCGTGGGGGACTAAATAAGGAATACGACTTAAATTTTGTGTGGTAGATGTTCTATGGCTCTGGGTCTGTTGTTTGGGGGTGGGGGGTGTCCTTTGGGTCCCCTTCTTATTTGTCACTTATGTATCATAGGTTCTTTTGCACATTTTTACCATGCATTATTGAACTAGGGGTGTTATTTTATGGGTGGAGACCAGGTCATCTATTGATAGCACTGGGCATGCGTATTTTTGTTTGTGTCTGTTTCGTATTTTTTATACGCATACTATGCGTCTGTTTTTCCGCATCACGGTGGCAATAGGACGCCAGTATAGGCGTCATTGCGTACGTCCTTCCGCATTGGTTGTCATGTGACGGTGGTTGCCATGGTGACGTCGAGCAGCGCTCGGTGTTTGTTTGTTTACAGTTTTATACTGTATTTGACACATCCAAACCCATGCCCTCTGCATCAGGATGCCCTGGATTCCTCCCAGGATCTTTTTAGATATTTAACAGGTGCCATAGATCAGAGTTAGAAATGTTTCTATTTATGTGTTTATGTTCCTGCTGTGACATCATACATTTCAAAATGTTTGACCAATGGAGTGGGAGGGCGGTACCCTTTGTGGACAAGCCCTGTAGTTCCCCATCAGGTCCAGTCATTTGCATAGGTTCCTCTGATTGGTTGCCCTGTTGGAGCTTTGACTATATAAAGAGCATGTCTGCAGTTGTTCATTTGGCTGTGTGGCGTGAACAAGGACTGTGATGGTCCGAAACGGTGGACCGTAGCCACTATGCAGCTTTAATATTTGTATTTTTATGATCCAATAAAATAATCTTCTGATTAAAAGAGCTGTGCTGGATCGTTTTGGAGGAATTGTACGCTATACCCTGTGGGTACAGGGGTGGATCCGCTGCACGCCTATTCCCCGACATCGCTAGTGTGCGGTCTTACACATCTTTGTGGCTGTTGACTCTGTACCCGGAGACCTGCACCGTGATGGATACGGACGGAGATTTGGCCCCGGAGGGCAGCTCTTACTCCCTGACACAGACCCAGTGCATCTTGGCGTTGGCTGAAGGGGGCGCCACTTTTCTTAATCAATCAGATGCTAAACTCATCAAGCGCGAAATTGAGACCCTCCGCAAAAGTAGAATCTCATATGATCTGCATGCTAAGACTTTAGCAGAATATCACAAAGCTGGAAGAATCCCAAGATCTGTAAGAGGGAATGTACCACCTATGATGTTTCCTGGTGATAAGGAGTTTTGCAAAGGATGGGAAGGGTTCTGGAATAAAGCCGCTTTTGATTCCATGTTATTCACGATTGTGAGGATACATCGGGAACTACAAGTAATTGATGATAAAATTAAAGCTTTAAAAACGGAACTCCGCCATGCATTAACAGGGGAGGAGTATGATCAGTATATGGAAAGCCTTGATGACAAGATGGAAACTTTCCTACACTCCCAAGAAGATACAAAACGAGCGAAGTTCAAACGAGATATCTCGGATTACACCAGTGGTTACGTATACACGTGGCAAAAGGTTCCCAACCCTGCAGCAGGCAGGGGAAGAGGACGCGGCCGACCCAGACCCCGCAACCCTCCCCGCCCACAAGGTGAAGCAGTATGCAGCTCCGCAGAGGAGAGTAATACTTCCGAGACCTCGATACCATCGGGGGACTCCTCACCTGCCAATACAGGAAAAGGAGCCGCAGGGGCGGCAGGAAACACCGGTCCAAAAGGGAAAAACAACAGGAGGGATCCAATGCAACTACGCCAGAGGAAAACGTAGTCTCCCTTGTTGTGAATATCTCAGATTCACCCCTCAGTGTGATCGAGGAGAGGGTGCTCAATTTTGGACTTTCTTTTTGTCCTACCAATTTTCCCAATTTCTTTCTCTTGGATATCGAATTGCACAGTTTTTTCAGATCAGTGAAACTTAAAATTTTTTTTAGTAATCCCCCAGAACATCCAGTTGCTCAGGAAGTAGAAGAACATGGTCTTTCTCTTAAGAACACTGGCCTTAGGAATAAGAGTGCGTTCAGGCCACCCTCCAATCCTGCCATTGATCTTTTTATCTCAAATGTTAAAAGAGAATTGGCCACTATTGAGGCAGAGTGCAAAAATGGCCAACGGAGAACTGTGCCCAATTTAACTAGTGAAGAACGTCTAGCAATTAGTAGTCTTCAGGAATGGAAGGACATTACGATTCGTCCAGCTGACAAAGGAGGGGCGGTGGTGGTCCTTAATACGGCATATTATGTGGAAGAGATATATGCACAGTTAGCTAATGGTGATGTATATGAAGAACTGCCCTGTGATCCCACATATCGAGTACAACAGAAACTTAAGGGACTCGTGGATAATGCTGTCGGCCAGGGCATTGTGGAAGAGGACTTAAAACAGTTTTTGATTAACGAACACCCTGTAGTTCCTCTTTTCTATACATTGCCAAAAATACATAAGGACCTCCACCGCCCCCCCGGACGACCCATTGTGGCCGCCGTGGACTCTGTGTTCACTCCTGCAGCACAATTTTTAGATAAAGTGCTGCAACCATATGTCACACAGCTAGATTCCTATATTAAGGACACAGGAGATTTTTTGAACAAACTTGCCTTCATTGAGCAGGTAGAGGGAGAGCTGTCGCTGCTCACCATTGATGTCGAGAGCCTCTACACCGCCATCCCACATGATGGCGGTGTGGAGGCTGTAGACCACTATTTGTTCACCCGGTCCGACTACGATCACCAACAGCGTGGTTTTTTGATAGCGCTTTTGAATCTGATTTTGCGGGAGAATTATTTTTCTTTTGAAGGTCGATTTTTTTCTGCAGCGACGTGGTACTGCCATGGGGTCGAACGTGGCCCCTTCTTACGCTAATCTTTTTATGGGTCTCTGGGAGGAGGCTTTTGTTTATCATGACCCACTGTTCACGATGTACGCCAAAGGATGGTGGCGGTACATCGATGACATTTTTTGTTTGTGGGCGGGGCCACGTTCGACCCTTACAGCGTTCATTGAAAATCTACATAGCAAGTGCAGATGCATTCGTTTGGTGGTCAACGCGGACCGGGAGAAGGTGTCCTTTTTGGACACGTGTGTCTTTAAGAAGGATGGGAAGCTTAGCACGGACCTGTTCGTCAAGAGTACGGACAGGAATTCGGTGCTTCATTTTGATAGCTTCCATCCACGTCATCAGGTGGTCAGCATTCCCAATAGCCAGTATGATCGGGTAACGAAAATTGTGGGTGACACCCAATTGAGGGAGAGAAGACTAGTTGAGATGGGCAGAAAATTTCAGTCCAGAGGCTATCCCCCTGATACATTAATGAGATACCAAAAGAGAAAGAACAAGTTGAGAAATAGGGCTAGGGATGAGGGACGAATAGCATTCGTCTCTACCTTTAATACTATTAGTGATGAGGTACAACGTATTGTTACGAAACATTGGCGCACCCTTAAAGATTCCCTCCCACATGTTCCTGAATTCCAGCAGCCTCCCTTATTTTCCTACAGAAGGGCCCCCTCTTTAACCTGCTGAGCGGTCTGGACGAGCTCAGCTCGTCCAACACCGCCAGAGGCTGCCGCTCAGGCCCTGCTGGGCCGATTTGCACCAAATAAAAAGCAGCACACGCAGCCGGCACTTTGCCAGCCGCGTGTGCTGCCTGATCGCCGCTGCAGCGCGGCGATCCGCCGCGTGCTGCGGCGAAAGAGGGTCCCCCCAGCCGCCCGAGCCCAGCGTAGCCGGAACAAACAGTTCCGGCCAGCGCTAAGGGCTGGATCGGAGGCGGCTGACGTCAGGACGTCGGCTGACGTCCATGACGTCACTCCGCTCGTCGCCATGGCGACGAGGGAAGCGAAACACGGAGGGCCGCTCATTGCGGCCTTCCGTGTTATCTCTTGCCGCCGGAGGCGATCGGAAGATCGCCTCCGGAGCGCCCTCTAGTGGGCTTTCATGCAGCCAACTTTCAGTTGGCTGCATGAAATAGTTTTTTTTTTATTTAAAAAAAACCCTCCCGCAGCCACCCTGGCGATTTAATCAGAACGCCAGGGTGGTTAAGATCCAGGCTGGTTCACTCTGACCCTAACCGTGGATCTAATATACAGGTGCCCCGCGTGTGTGGTACCTTCCCTTGTCTCAGCTGCCACATGTGCCATAGCATTATTAGAGGTGATGTTTTTTCTCACCCTTCCTCTGGTAAGAGATATGCGATTAGAGGTCGCTTTTCTTGTTGTTCACGCTTTGTTGTTTATATGCTTAAATGTCCATGTGGCAGCTGTTACGTGGGAAAAACCACACAGGAGCTCAAAGATCGTGTTTCCAAACACAAATCCAATATTAGAGGTAGAAGCTTAGACCATGCAGTCTCAGAGCATTTTGTCCAATTTAGACATGTTAGTCAGCTCAGAGTCCAAGTTATTGATGGGGTGCCCCGTGGGTTTAGGGGTGATAGGGGTAGAGAATTGTTAAAAAGAGAGGCGCGCTGGATTAGGGAATTGGGGACTATTGGTCGTGGGGGACTAAATAAGGAATACGACTTAAATTTTGTGTGGTAGATGTTCTATGGCTCTGGGTCTGTTGTTTGGGGGTGGGGGGTGTCCTTTGGGTCCCCTTCTTATTTGTCACTTATGTATCATAGGTTCTTTTGCACATTTTTACCATGCATTATTGAACTAGGGGTGTTATTTTATGGGTGGAGTCCAGGTCATCTATTGATAGCACTGGGCATGCGTATTTTTGTTTGTGTCTGTTTCGTATTTTTATACGCATACTATGCGTCTGTTTTTCCGCATCGCGGTGGCAATAGGACGCCAGTATAGGCGTCATTGCGTACGTCCTTCCGCATTGGTTGTCATGTGACGGTGGTTGCCATGGTGACGGCGGGCAGCGCTCGGTGTTTGTTCGTTTACAGTTTTATACTGTATTTGACACATCCAAACCCATGCCCTCTGCATCAGGATGCCCTGGATTCCTCCCAGGATCTTTTTAGATATTCAACAGGTGCCATAGATCAGAGTTAGAAATGTTTCTATTTATGTGTTTATGTTCCTGCTGTGACATCATACATTTCAAAATGTTTGACCAATGGAGTGGGAGGGCGGTACCCTTTGTGGACAAGCCCTGTAGTTCCCCATCAGGTCCAGTCATTTGCATAGGTTCCTCTGATTGGTTGCCCTGTTGGAGCTTTGACTATATAAAGAGCATGTCTGCAGTTGTTCATTTGGCTGTGTGGCGTGAACAAGGACTGTGATGGTCCGAAACGGTGGACCGTAGCCACTATGCAGCTTTAATATTTGTATTTTTATGATCCAATAAAATAATCTTCTGATTAAAAGAGCTGTGCTGGATCGTTTTGGAGGAATTGTACGCTATACCCTGTGGGTACAGGGGTGGATCCGCTGCACGCCTATTCCCCGACATCGCTAGTGTGCGGTCTTACACATCTTTGTGGCTGAGGGCAGTATAGGAACCCCACAAGTGACCCCATTTTAGAAAGACAACTACAGGGCTTGTGAACAAGGACTGTGATGGTCCGAAACGGTGGACCGTAGCCACTATGCAGCTTTAATATTTGTATTTTTATGATCCAATAAAATAATCTTCTGATTAAAAGAGCTGTGCTGGATCGTTTTGGAGGAATTGTACGCTATACCCTGTGGGTACAGGGGTGGATCCGCTGCACGCCTATTCCCCGACATCGCTAGTGTGCGGTCTTACACATCTTTGTGGCTGAGGGCAGTATAGGAACCCCACAAGTGACCCCATTTTAGAAAGACACCCCAAGGTATTCCGTTAGGAGTATGGTGAGTTCATAGAATCAGAATCAATTTATTCAGAATCAGAATCAGAATCAATTTATTTTCGCCAAGTAAGTTTGCACCTACAAGGAATTTGTCTTGGCAGTTGCTTAACAAACACAAACAAAAACAATACAAGGACAGACAGTGTGAATATTACAAGTTAAGGGCATTATAAGTATAGTGGCAGTAAGCAATGTGAGAATTGTTCATGTTTAGTTCTGTGCTGATTACTTTCAGTCCTAGCAGCTCTAACGTGGTTCAGCATTAAGTATGGCTACCGCTTGAGGAAAAAAACTGTTCCTGTGTCTAGAGGTTTTGGTAGCGATTGACCGGAATCTTACTCCTGAAGGCATGCGCTGGAAGATGGAGTGAGCTGGGTGAGAGGGGTCAGAGGCAATTTTGGATGCTCTCTTTCTGCACCTGCTAGTGTAAAGATCCTGCAGGGAAGGTAAGCTACAGCCAATTATCCTTTCCGCTGATCGGATGATGCGCTGCAGCCTCCCCTTTTCTAATGCTGAGCAGGAGCTGAACCATACAGTCATGGATGATGTTATGGTGGATTCGATGATTGCAGTGTAGAACTGCACCATTAGATTTTGAGGTAGGCCAAACTTTTTCAGCTGCCGCAGATGGTACATTCTCTGTTGTGCTTTCTTGACAATAGTGGCGGTGTTGTTGTCCCATTTTAAGTCGTTTGAGATCGTGGACCCAAGAAACTTGAATGACTCTACTTGGGTTATTGTGGATCCATTTATGGTTAAGGGGAGGTGCTGGGGGGGGGAGATCTCCTAAAGTCTATTATCATCTCCATGGTTTTGAGAGCATTTAGTTCCAAGTTGTTGCTGCTGCACCAGGAGGAAAGCTGTCCCACCACATGCCTGTATGCAGACTCATCCCCGTTTTAAATTGAGACCAACAACTGTTGTCGTCTGCAAACTTCAGAACCTTAACAGATGGATCTGTGGAGATGCAGTCATTGGTGTAAAGTGAGTACAGCAGTGAGTACAGCAGTGGGGAAAGCACACAGCCCTGGGGTGCACCAGTACGGACTGTCAGAGAGCTTGATGTGGGTTTACCAAGTCTAACACGTTGGTGAATATTTTTTTTTGTCACAAGTTAGCGGAAATTGATTTGTTTTTGTTTTTTTCACAAAGTGTCATTTTCCACTAACTTGTGACAAAAAAATAAAATCTTCTATGAACTCACCATACACCTAATGGAATACCTTGGGGTGTCTTCTTTTTAAAATGGGGTCACTTGTGGGGTTCCTATACTTCCCTGGCATTTTAGGGGCCTAAAACCGTGAGGAGTAGTCTGGAAACCAAATGCCTCAAAATGACTGTTCAGGGGTATAAGCATCTGCAAATTTTGATGACAGGTGGTCTATAAGGGGCCGAATTTTTTGGAACCGGTCATAAGCAGGGTGGCCTCTTAGATGACAGGTTGTATTGGCACTGAAGTGCAGGAAGCGCAGGATGTTCTCAAATCGTGACCTGGACATGGCAGCAGAGAACATGGGCATGTGATGTACTGGGTGCGTAGACCAATAAGACCGCAATACATTCTTTTTGACTAGACCCATGTTATGGAGAAGACCCAAAAAAAGTTACGTTTGGAAACTTGGAGTGGTTTCCACCGAAAAGGCTGTGAACCGTAGCCTCTTGGATTGACGGTTGCGTATTGTGTGGCATAACGGTTGGTATCAGCCACAATTAAGTCGTAGAGACCAGCAGTGATCAGAAAAAAAAAATCTGTCACTGCGGTGGGGACGGGTGAGGGTTTGTTTGGGTGATCAGAAGCCCGCAGGCGGCAGATTAGGGCCTGATCTGATGGATAGGAGTGCTAGGGGGTGACAGGAGGTGATTGATGGGTGTCTCAGGGTGTGATTAGAGGGGGAATAGATGCAAGCAATGCACTGGGGAGGTGATCGGGGGGAGGGGGGGGGGGTCTGAGGGTGATCTGAGGGCATGGGCTGGTGATTGGGTGCCCGCAAGGGGCAGATGAGGGTCTGATCTGATGGGTAGCAGTGACTAAGTGATTGATGGGTTATCAGTGGGTGATTAGAGGGGAGAACAGATGTAAATAATGCACTGGGGAAGTAATCAGGGAGGGTCTGAGGGCGATCTGAGGGTGTGGGCGGGTGATTGGGTGCCCGCAAGGGGCAGATGAGGGTCTGATCTGATGGGTAGCAGTGACAGGTGGTGACGGGGTGATTGATGGGTGATCAGAGTGGAGAACAGATGTAAATAATGCACTGGCGAGGTGATTAGGGTGGGGTCTCTGAGGGCGATCTGAGGGTGTTAGCGGTAATTGGGTGTCCACAAGGGGCAGATTAGAGTTTGATCTGATGGGTAGCAGTGACGGGGTGATTGATGGGTGATCAGTGGGTGATTAGAGGGGAGAACAGATGTAAACAATGCACTTGGGAGGTGATCTGAGGGTGGGTCTGCGGGCGATCTGAGACTGTGGGCGGGTGATCAGGTGCCTGCAAAGGGCAGGTTAGGGCCAGATCAGATGGGTGGCAGTGACAGGTGGTGATAGGGGGTAATTGATGGGTGATCAGTGGGTGATAACAGGGGAGGATAGATGTATACAGTACATGGGGGGGGGAGCATCTGAGTGGGGGGGTGATCAGAAGCCCCCAGGGGGCAGTTTAGGAACTAATCTAAAATATAGCGTTGACAGATGGACAGGGAGTGATTGATGGGTGATTAGGGGGGTGATTGGGTGTAAACAGGGGTCTGAGGGGGTGATCAGGGGGGGCGATCAGGGGGCAGGATTAGTGTTTGTGTGTTCTTACTAGGGGGGCTGCCTCCTGCCCTGGTGGTCCCTCGATCACTGGGACCACCAGGGCAGGAGGCAGCCTGTATAATACGCTTTGTATACATTACAAAGCGTATTATACGCTTAATATGCGGCAGATCGGGGGTTAACAACCCGCCGGCGCTGCTAATTGGCTAAATGCTCATCTAGATATTGTAAAAGCAATAGCCCTAGCATATTTTGAAAAAAAAAACAGAAATGCATAGAAATAGTATTGCAGTTTTGCTGCATCATCTGAGCTTTTGTGTTTTCGTACAATTATTTTTTCAAAAACATTGGTGGAAATGCTTTTATGTGTTTCTGCGAAGAAGACCAAAACCAAAATGTATGGTTTCAGGAAGCACATGTAAACTTATTTGCTGTATACAAGCCCTTAATAGGAAATGGACATACAGAATAACTGACAAAATTACTGTATGGGATGGTAAAATGCAGATAAACCCTTCAATAAAGTTGATGCTAATTGCACAACATCATATGAACTAAATGGTATACAGCTGAGAGCAATAGACTTAGAAGTACTTGCTTAAAGTGTACCTGTAGGGTAGAAAAAAATGCACGACTTAGATACCTCAGTAGAGGGAAGCCTCTAGAGAATCCAGTGGCTTCCCCGATCCCCCTCACCTCCAGTGATCCGGGCTGGGACCTCCAAACCTTTTCGGCAAAGGCTTGTGGAGTGGTGTGTACTGTCATGTTACTATCCGTGGATGTATCAAGAAAAAGAGAGCGCCTCTATGGTGAAATGCCTTTAATTCAGTTTGCAAATTGAAAAAAAAAAATTAACCTACAAGATTGCATAAATTTGCAAGCCTATCTCACATGCTCAATGTTTCACTCCTCTGACGTCGACTGTGGCCAGCTGGTGACATCAACAAGGGTACCTGGTCGGTCTGAAGTCCAGGTAAGCTCTGTGTGCCCGGTGATAATGACACCTTTCGACACACCAGTGTGTCTTTGTCAAGTCAGTTCCTGACTAGACAGAGGCACTCTCTTCTCTCTCCTTTTCCTAATACAGACACTTGTCAAATCCCACCGCTGAGAGAGCTGCACTGGATGCTACCTTTCCTCCTCTCATTGTCTGACACTGGCATTGGAGAACTGATTCACTTTGGACATATCCTTTAGTCCTGGTTGTAACACGCAGTGTGCATATATTTGTCTATTGTCCCATCCGTGGATCCCTGTGCAGTAGCAAAGAGCCACTTTGGCCACTATTTCTCCACTGAGCCCGAGTGGTTCAGTGCTACTGTGCAGGCGCAAGGCATCCTGCACATGAGCAGTGCAGCTCCACTTGTTTTCATGGATGGGAGCGTGCCCGTAAATTTCCAGATGGAGGATCCAGAGGCTTTCCTCTACCAAGATAAGTATGTGACTTTTTTTTTCCTTTTTAAAGAGACACTGAAGCGAAAAAAAATAAAATTAATTGGTTGTGTAGTATGGATAATTACTAGAACATTAATCGCAAAGAAAATATTCTCATTTTTATTTTCAGTTATATAGTTGTTGTTTTTTTTACAACATTGCATCATTCTCTAATATGTGCAGTTTACATACGACTCATCATTCTAAATTATTTTACAGAGAAGCCTAGTGAAATTTTAAACCCTTCTCTGCAGAGAAAAAGAAAATACAATGACTGACAGTGAAAGAGACTGTAAGATCAAACCGTTCCCCTGGGGGATACTCACCTCGGGAGGGGGAAGTTTCAGGGTCCCAATGAGGCTTCCCACGCCATCCTCTGTCCCACGGGGGTCTCGCTGCGGCCCTCCGAACAGCCGCCCGACAGCCTGTTCAATATTTACCTTTGCAGGCTCCAGCGGGGCGCTGTTGCGGCTTTCAGCTCCGAAGTAGGCGGTAATACCCAATCTGTCTGGTCCGCTCTACTGCGCAGGCGCCGGAGACTTGCACCTGCGCAGTAGAGCAGACCCAACGGCGATCGGGTATTTCTGCCTACTTCGGAGCTGACGGCCGCTACAGCGCCTGCGCAGGAGACAGGAAGGTAAATATTTACATCCCCGCTGTTCGGAGGGCTGCAGCGAGACCCCCGAGGGACAGAGGACGGCGTGGGAAGTCTCATTGGGACCCTGAGGCTTCCCCCTCCCGAGGTGAGAACCCCCCCCCCGGGGACTTTTTGACGTTACAGGTTTTCTTTAAGATGATAAGCTTCAGAAGTCAGAGTTCTCTGCGACTTAGAAAGTTGTGGAGCTCAATGGCTCTTTTGCATAGATAACTGGAGTTTCTTAACCCTTTTGGGACCGGCCGCCTAAGGCCACATACACACATCAGACCATAGTCTTTTGAAAATGAAAGATCACAGACCAATTTTACGCCCTTCCATGTAGTATGAGAGCCATACCTTCAGTCTTTTCCTTGGAGCTGAACTCCCCATCAGAAAAAAATCTTTGCAAGATGCTGTACAGACACAAAAGATCAGTATCTGCAAAAGATCTGTTCCTGCTAAAGATCCGTTCCTGCAAATTGCATTCATAGTCTATGAGATCTGCAGATCATCATACACACCTTGTTTAACTGACATTCATCTGCAGATCAGACAATCATCTGCAGATCTGAAAATCCATCCTGGTGGATCTGATCTGCAGATGAATGTCTGTTAAACAAGGGGTGTATGATGATCTGCAGAGATCATAGACTATGAATGCATTTTGCAGGAACAGATCTTTTGCAGATACTGATCTTTTGAATGTCTACAGCATCATGCAAAGATTGCTGTCTGATGGGGAGTTCAGCTCCATAGAATAGACTGTGTAGGTATGGCTCTCATACTACATGGAAGGGGGTAAAATTGGTCTGTGATCTTTCATTTTCCAAAGACTATGGTCTGATGAGTGTATGAGCCTTTACCTCCCCTTAACCAGCTGCCGACCGCGTCACGCCAGTAGGCGTGGCCGCGGCGGCAGCCCCAGGACCGCCTAACGCCGATTGGCGGAAGGTCCTGTCAACAAGAAATGCGGGCGATCGCGCGTGCATGCGCGCGCACATCGCCCGGCATGACTTGCGGCCCCCCTGTGTCATCAGCCCGCCGGCCAATTAGCAGCGCCGGCGGGCTGCGATCTTTCAAATAGCCCTATCCCAAGTGTATAATACACGTTGTTATGTAAACAACGTGTATTATACTGGCTGCCTCCTCCTCTCCTGGTCACAGCGCGCCCGGACCACCAGGAGAGAGGACGGCAGCCCTGCTTAGTAAGCCACACACATTTCCCCGCTTGATCCCCCACCCGATCGCCGCTGATCACCCCCACTACCCCCCTCACTGGCCCTGCCAAGGCGTCTGACTGAGGTCTGAGTGTCATCTGGTCGCCTGTCACAGCTCTGATCGAGGTCTGTGTGACATGTGAGTGACATCATTGCCTGTGCACAGTTTTTTGACTTCTGATTGATTGATTGATTGCGTTGTGATTATTGATCATCTGTGATTGCCCTGTGTTTTCAATTGCTGTGTACATTGGTTGGCATCTGACAGCTGCACTGTGATTGATATCTGGTCGCCTGTCACAGCTCTGATCGAGGTCTGAGTGAGATCTATTGTCTGTGCACTGATTTTTGACATCTGATTGATTGATTGATTAGTGATTGGTATTTGATCATCTGTGATTGCCTGAGATTTCAATTGTTGTTTACATTGGTTGGCATCTGACAGCGGCACTGTGATTGATATCTGATCGCCTGTCACAGCTCTGATCGAGGTCTGAGTGACATCTATTGTCTGTGCACTGATTTTTGACGATTGATTGATTGATTAGTGATTGGTATTTGATCATCTGATTGCCTGAGATTTCAATTGCCGTTTACATTGGTTGGCATCTGACAGTGGCACCGTGATTGATATCTGGTCGCCTGTCACAGCTTTGATCGAGGTCTGAGTGAGATTTGAGTGACATCTATTGTCTGTGTACTGATTTTTGACATCTGATTGATTGATTGATTGATTAGTGATTGGTTTTTGATCATCTGTGATTTCCCTGTGATTCCAATTGCTGTTTACATTTGTTGGAATCTGACAGCGGCACTGTGATTGATATCTGGTCGCCTGTCACAGCTCTGATCGAGGTCTGTCTATTGCCTGTGCACTGTTTTTTTGGCCAGTGAGTTAGCTAGGCCCCTTTTGTTAGGTAGTTAGCGCCCAGCCCACTACACCGCAATCACTATAAGTCGCTGATTAGCGTCATCACTAATCTGCATTGGTACTATATAGTATCTGTAAGTGATCAGTACTGATCACAGTCAGATCTATATAAGTACGTTAGGGTCACCTTAGAGTAGGCTTCACTAAAAACGCAGTGTTTGCCCGATCAGGCCTGATCGTTCTGCCGCACTTGCGTTCAGCCCTCCCCACCAAGTGAAAGAAATTTTTGTTTTCTGATCACTGCAAAAAAACACAATAGCTGCGACGCTATAAAGATCAGTTTTGATTTTTTTTTTTAAATCAAAACTGAGCGATCGCAGCTCTTTACTTAACAAATACTCCCGTTTGCTAGACAGGTGTATTTTTTCCTGGGTGGTCTCAGAGGAATACCCCCTAAATTTAGCAGCCCAAAATGGCAAAAAAGATGTATTCCCTGCAAGAGGCCTACAGTATTATGGCCGAGTCGGGTGAGAGTGATTGGAACTTCTCATCCGACGAATCATCCGGCTCAGAATATGAACCTGTAGAGGACAGTGACTCTCTGACCGATAGTTCTGATGACGAGGTTGTGGTCCCTGCTAGCGCCAGGCGTTCCCGACCCCATGTCAGTGGACCACAGGTTGCGCAGGATCAACCTCAAGGCCAGCAGAGTGGTGCTAGCGCTGATCCAGATTTTGATGGTGAGGCATGCACCAACAGCGCAGCACATCCTGGACTTGAAACCAGTACTGCCGTAGACCCTGGTGAAGTGGCGAGCACCAGCATGGCAGTTGAAACTGGTTCGGTGGTACGTGCAGTAAGACCCCAGTCGCAGCCACCAGAAACACGGGCCCGTAGTACCCCTAGGCTCCCAGAGGTGCTGGCAAACCCTCATTGGAAGTTCCCTAATTCCGCCGCACCCGTAGTGCCCCCTTTCACCGCCCAGTCTGGAGTCCAGGTGGAGACAGATCATCTAGGATCGGCCCTAGACGCTTTTCATCTGATCTTCACCGAGGATCTCTACGACTTAGTCGTGGCAGAGACCAACCGTAAGGCCACACAATTTATCACCGCCAATCCGAACAGCTCCCATGCCCAGCCTTTTCGGTGGAAACAGGTCACAGTTTTCGAATTTAAAATCTTTTTGGGCCTTCTCCTTAACATGGGTCTAACTAAAAAAAATGTATTGCGGTCCTATTGGTCTACGCACCCAATACATCACATGCCCATGTACTCTGCTGCCATGTCCAGGTCACGTTTTGAGGACATCCTGCGCTTCCTGCACTTTAATGATGATACAACCTGTCATGAAAGAGGCCACGCTGACTATGACCGGCTCCACAAATTTCGACCCCTCATAGACCACCTGTCATCCAAATTTGCAGATGCTTACACCCCTGAACAGAACATCTGTATAGACGAGTCCCTCGTACATTTTACCGGGCGCCTTGGCATTAAGCAGTACATCCCAACCAAGCGCGCCCGGTATGGGGTCAAGCTGTATAAGCTCTGTGAAAGGGCCACAGGCTATACATATCGCTTTAGGGTCTATGAGGGAAAAGACACAAAATTGGAGCCGGTCGGATGCCCTGACTACCTGGGGTGCAGTGGCAAGATTGTGTGGGACTTGGTGTCACCCTTATTCCACAAGGGGTACCATCTCTATGTGGACAACTACTACACAAGTGTGGCCCTCTATCAGCATTTGAAGATACTTGGAATTCCCTGCTGTGGCACCGTGCGGCCTAGTCGCCGGGGCTTCCCCCAATATCTCACTGCTACCCGACTTGCACGGGGGGAGAGGGCTGCCTTGTGTAATGACGACCTTCTTGCAGTGAAATGGAAGGACAAGAGGGACGTTTACCTTCTGTCGACCATTCACGGAGACACGACAGTCCAAATTCAGCGAGCAACTGAGGTTGTTGAGAAACCCCTCGCCGTCCACGACTATAATTTAAACATGGGAGGGGTGGACTTCAATGACCAGATGTTGGCTCCCTATTTAGTTTCCCGAAGGACCAGCCGCTGGTATAAGAACGTGGCTATTTACTTGATTCAATTGGCAATGTACAACAGCTTTGTTCTCTACAGTAAGGCTGGGAGAACAGGATCCTTCCTTAAATTTCAGGAAGAGATCATTTCGGAACTCCTGTATCCAGGAGGGGCCGTGGCCAATCCCCCTGATGTAGTTAGCCGGCTACATGAAAGACACTATGCTTATGTCTTTCCGAGTACCCCAGGTCAACGCACCCCAAGAAAACATTGTCGTGTCTGTAAGAGGGATGGAATGAGGCGTGACACCACTTTTTATTGTCCCTACTGTCCTGACCAGCCTGCCCTATGCATAGGGGAGTGTTTTGAAAAGTTCCACGAACACATTCGCTATTGGAGTAGGGAACGTGAGACACAGTAGTAGTCTCTCAAGGCTCTTTCACACTGGAGCGATGTGTTGCAGCATATTGCCTAGCGAAAGTCCCACTTTGCGGTCCCCCCTTACGCCGGAAGTGGTTGACTTAAAGCTAGTGCATACCTACGCTACTGCGCGGCTCCTGTGTGTGAAACCAGACATCTGCTTTTGAGAGACCCAAATACACAGGGCTGCCAGAAACCTCTCCTTTCACTTGGGACAAAGTGCATAGTGTACTTTGCTACATCTCTGTGCGCTTTGCACACTGTCCCATGGGGAAGGAGAAGTTTGTCCTCGGAAGGTAAGTTAAAAACAAACAAAAAAAAAACAGGTAAGCAAAAGTTCCAAATGTTATTGTTTGGTTAAAAAGGTTTAATAAAGTTTACAAAAGTTAATGTTAATGAATTTCTTGCATTGCTGCTTGCTTGTGTTTTTTTTGTATGTTTTTTTCTCTCTCTTTTTCCATCCTTTACCCTTCCAGGTGGACCGAGCGAACGACTGATCGACCAACCAGCTGCAGCACTGATGGTGCATCCTGACAGAAGCATTGCGCGTCTGTCAGATTACACACAAGTCGGTGCATGCAGCGCTGCAGGACGAGATTTCTCCTCCGCAGTAAGATACGTTTGTCAAGGCATATGAGCTGAGGGGTGGTGTTGGAGCTCCTATGCTTTGGCAAGCACTTTGTATCAAAACTGGCAAAGGTTTTTTTCATCCACATCGATCGATGTGAATGGATTAATCTGGTTTGCCAGGGCATAGGAGCAAAGTGGGTTTGGAAAATTTTGTGGGCGGTGCTCCTATGTCCTGGCAAACGCCATGCCCCCCTCTTTTTTCACATATTTCGGCAGATATTTTTTCATCCACATTGATCAATGCGAATGTGAGAATCTTTGCCGTTCATTTTTCCTTTTATGGAGAAAAAAGTGCATCACCCGTATGCCCAATATAAGGAGTATAGCAGAAACTCCTAATACTGGCCATACATGTAGTGATTGTGGAGACGCTAAAATGCCAGGACAGACCCCCACAAGTGACCCCATTTTAGAAAGAAGACACCCCAAGGTATTCGCTGAGGGGCATGGTGAGTTCATAGAAGATTTTATTTTTTGTCATAAGTTAGCAGAAATGGATTTTTTTATTTTTTTCCCACAAAGTGTCATTTTCCGCTAACTTATGACAAAAAATAAAATTTTATATGAACTCAGTATGTCCCTCGTGGAATACCTTGGGGTCTCTTCTTTCCAAAATGGGGTCATTTCTGGGGTGTTTTACTGTCCTGGAATTGTTTGGTGGGGGCCTAAATTGTGAGCACCCCTGTAAAGCCTAAAGGTGCTCATTGGACTTTGGGCAAGTTTGCGCAGCTAGCCTGCAAAAAAGTGTGACATATGTGGTATTGCCATTCTCATGAGTAGTAATATAATGTGTTTTGGGGTGTCTTTCCACACATACCCATGCTGGGTGGGAGAAATATCTCTGTAAGGCCTAGTGCACACCGGAGCGTTTCCGCTGCGGTTTGCGATCTGCTTGCGGGTGCAGATCCGCTAGGGTAATGTATTTCAATGGGCTGGTGCACACCAGAGCGGGAGGCGTTTTGCAGAAACGCATACTCCCAGGCTGCTGCAGATTTTGGATTGCGGATGTGTTTCTGCCTCAATGTTAAGTATAGGAAAACCGCAAACCGCTCTGAAAAACGGCACTTCAGAGCGGTTTGCCAGGCGTTTTTTGTTACAGTAGCTGTTCAGTAACAGCTTTACTGTAACAATACATGAAATCTACTACACCAAAACCGCTACACAAAACCGCAAAACGCTAGCTGAAACGCTACAGAAAAATAAGAAAAAGCGTTTCAAAATCTGCTAGCATTTTGCGGATCTGCTAGCGGTTTTTGGTGTGCACTAGGCCTAAATGACAATTTAGTGTAAAAAAATGGAAAAAATTGTCATTTACAGAGATATTTCTCACACACAGGATTGGTTATGTGTGAAATACACCCCAAAACACATTATACTACTATTCCTGAGTACAGCGATACCACACGTGTGACACTTTTTTGCAGCCTAGCTGTGCAAAGGGGCCCAAAGTCCAATGAGTACCTTTAGAATTTCACAGGTCAATTTTAATTATTTGGTTTCCAGACTACTCCTCACAGTTTAGGGCCCCTAAAATGCCAAGGCAGTATAGGAACCCCACAAGTGACCCCATTTTGGAAAGAAGACACCCCAAGGTATTCCATGAGGGGTATGGTGAGTTCATAGAAGATTTTATTTTTTGTCACAAGTTAGTGGAAAATGACACTTTGTGAGAAAAAAACCTAAAAAATCCATTTCCACTAACTTGTGTCAAAAAATAAAATATTCTATGAATTCATCATACCCCTCATGGAATACCTTGGGGTGTCTTCTTTCCAAAATGGGATCACTTGTGGGGTTCCTATACTTCCCTGGCATTTTAGGGGCCCAAAACCGTGAGGTGTAGTCTGGAAAACAAATGAGTAAAATTGACCTGTGAAATCCTAAAGGTACTCATTAGACTGTGGGCCCCTTTGCACAGCTAGGCTGCAAGAACGTGTCACACATGTGGTATCCCCGTACTCAGGAGAAGTAGTATAATGTGTTTTGGGGTGTCTTTTCACACATACCCATGCTGGGTGGGAGAAATATCTCTGTAAATGACAACTTTTTTCATTTTTTTACACACAATTGTCCATTTACAGAGATATTTCTCCCACCCAGCATGGGTATGTGTAAAAATACACCGCAAAACACATTATACTACTTCTCCTGAGTATGGGGATACCACATGTGTGGCACTTTTTTGCACCCTAACGGCGCTAAGGGGCCCAAAGTCCAATGAGTACCTTTAGGATTTTTAGAACTAGTGACAAAAAATAAAATCTTCTATGAACTCACCATACTCCTAACTGAATACCTTGGGGTGTCTTCTTTCTAAAATGTGGTCATTTGTGGGGTTCCTATACTGTCCTGGCATTTTAGGGGCCCTAAACCGTGAGGAGTAGTCATGAAACGAAATTTCTCAAAATGACCTGTGAAATCATAAAGGTACTCATTGGACTTTGGGCCCCTTAGCGCAGTTAGGGTGCAAAAAAGTGCCACACATGTGGTATCGCCATACTCAGGAGAAGTAGTATATTTTTACATATACCCATGCTGGGTGGGAGAAATATCTCTGTAAATGGACAATTGTGTGTAAAAAAATCTAAATATTGTCATTTACAGAGATATTTCTCCCACCCAGCATGGGTATATGTAAAAATACACCCCAAAACACATTATACTACTTCTCCCGAGTACAACGATACCACATGTGTGGCACTTTTTTGCACCCTAACTGCGCTAAGGGGCCCAAATTCCAATGAGTACCTTTAGGATTTCACAGGTCATTTTGAGAAATTAGGTTTAAAGACTACTCCTCATGGTTTAGGGCGCCTAAAATGCCAGGGCAGTATAGGAACACCACAAATGACCCCATTGTAGAAAGAAGACACCCCAAGGTATTCAGTTAGGAGTATGGTGAGTTCATAGAAGCTTTTATTTTTTTGTCACAAGTTAGCGGAAATTGATTTTTATTGTTTTTTTCACAAAGTGTCATTTTCCGCTAACTTGTGACAAAAAGTAAAATCTTCTATGAACTCACCATACTCCTAACGGAATACCTTGGGGTGTCTTCTTTCTATAATGGGGTCATTTGTGGTGTTCCTATACTGCCCTGGCATTTTAGGGGTCCTAAACCGTGAGGAGTAGTCTTGAAACCAAATGTATCAAAATGACCTGTGAAATCCTAAAGGTACTCATTGGACTTTGGGCCCCTTAGCGCAGTTAGGGTGCAAAAAAGTGCCACACATGTGGTATCGCTGTACTCGGGAGAAGTAGTATAATGTGTTTTGGGGTGTATTTTTACACATACCTATGCTGGGTGGGAGAAATATCTTTGTAAATGGACAGTTGTGTGTAAAAAAAATCTAAAAAATCTCATTTACAGAGATATTTCTCCCACCCAGCATGGGTATGTGTAAAAATACACCCCAAAACACATAATACTATTTCTCCTGAGTACGGCGATACCACATGTGTGACACTTTTTTGCAGCCTAGGTGCGCTAAGGGGCCCAAAGTCCTATGAGCACCTTTAGGCTTTACAGGGGTGCTTACAATTTAGCACCCCCAAAATGCCAGGACAGTAAACACACCCCACAAATGACTCCATTTTGGAAAGTAGACATCCCAAAGTGTTCAGAGAGGGGCATGGTGAGTCTGTGGCAGATTTCATTTTTTTTGTCACAAGTTAGCAGAAATGGAAACTTTTTATTATTAATTTTTTTTGTCCCAAAGTGTCATTTTCCGCTAACTTGTGACAAAAAATAAAATCTTCTATGAACTCACCATGCCTCTTAGTGAATACTTTGGGATGTCTTCTTTCCAAAATGGGGTCATTTGGGGGGTATTTATACTATCCTGGAATTCTAGCCCCTCATGAAACATGACAGGGGGTCAGAAAAATCAGAGATGCTGGAAAATGGGAAAATTCACTTTTTGCACCATAGTTTGTAAACGCTATAACTTTTACCCAAACCAATAAATATAGGCTGAATGGTTTTTTTTTAATCAAAAACATGTTTGTCCACATTTTTCGTGCTGCATGTATACAGAAATTTTACTTTATTTGAAAAATGTCAGCACAGAAAGTTAAAAAAATCATTTTTTTGACAAAATTCATGTCTTTTTTGATGAATATAATAAAAAGTACAAATCGCAGCAGCAATCAAATAGCACCAAAAGAAAGCTTTATTAGTGACAAGAAAAGGAGGTAAAATTTGTTTGGGTGGTAAGTTGTATAACCGAGCAATAAACAGTTATAACTGCAGTGGTCTGAATTGTAAAAAATGGCCTGGTCTTTAGGGGGGTTTAGCACTGCAGTCTTCAAGTGGTTAAGGACCAGGCGATTTTGCTGAAGGGGGCGAAGTGTTTGGGGGGTCAGGCAGCCGGATCCCCCGTGCAGTTGGCAAGTCTTGGTGTCCCCTGTGTGGCCAGGTGTCCCCCCTGTATGCAGCAGCCATTACTCGCCTCCCAGGCTCCAGCGATGAGCCGCTGTGGACCCCTCCGCTCCAGCATCCCTGCTCGTACTGCCGCTCAGTTCCTGGTCGCGCCTTAATGACATCATCAAGCCCGGACCCGGTACTGACGTCAGAGAGAGTGGGGATGCCGCCAGAGCGGTGGGGGTGCCGATCGTCGTGGGAACAGCAGGAAGGTGAGTAGATCTTCTTCCCCCCCCTACCGCCGCAGCTGCCAATTGTGATCACTATGATTTGCCTGCGATCATAGTGATCACGTGATCAGAAGTCATACGCAATAGCTTCTGATCACTTAGGGGAGATGTCAGCTGTCGCATGACAGCTTAATCTCCTCTCCCAGGTGCGCACGATCTTGTCTGGAGCAGAAATGTGTAGATCCTACGCCGCATCAGGCTAGAACAGCCACAAGTGTGGTGTAGAATCTAATACAGGCGGTCCTCAAAAGGTTAACACTTCCTGTACTGGAAACAATATTAGACTTGTGTCTCTGCTCCTTTTTTTTATTTCTTAGCTGTACTACACATACAAATCATTCTATTATATTTTTTTTCGCTTCATTGTCCCTTTAAGTCACAGGTTTGCTTTAAAGGAGTCATCAGGGCGGGGGGCGTGTCCGCAGCTCGTACATGGCGGACGCTTAAACAGTGAGCTCCGTGTATGAAGCTCAAAACAGCGACAGAAAGCAGCCACCTGGGTCCCATCAGCGAGAGCAAGATGCCAGACACCCCAATGGAGACGGAGCAATCCAAAAAGAGGAAGAAAAGCCCACCTCAACCACAGAAACTGCCTGAACTGTTTGCAGGCACGGGCCGCACTCAAAGATGGCGCCGGCTCCCGCTCCAGCGCTACCGCCGGACCACCAAGGTTTTCTCCCACGCCGGCAACACGGAGGGAACGGAGAGCAGACACGAGACTCTTCACCGGAAAACAGCTCACCAGCATCCCGCAGCCCCGTAAAGTCTTGGCAGAAACTAAATGGAGACGAAGAGCAGGTAGGACAAAGCACGCTAGACGCTGCACCCTCCCTCTCCCCAGCAAGCATTGAACAATTCCCGGCAACAGAGCAGGTCATCACCCAGACATATCTAAAAGATCTAATGCTGGCCATGAAACAGTCCATCTCAGCTGATATGTTAAACATATCACACAGCCTCAAACACTCCATAGATCTTCTGGGGGACCAAGTTAATATAGTGGAGAGAGGAGTCTCGGCCCTCACCACAGAGCATAACAAAGCGGTGGACTGTATCGAACACAACCAAAACGATATTACCTGGCTAAAAAGCAAGCAAGCAGACTTAGAAGACAGGAACCGCCGATGTAACCTGAAATTCCGCGGGGTAGAAGAGGCGGTGGTCCAAGCCCAGCTACGTGAATATGTCACTAAACTTGCAAGAACAGCTCTCCCACAACTGCCTGACATAGAACTGGCTATAGAGAGGGTACACAGACTCCCGAAGCTGACAAGTCTCCCAGACTCAGTGCCGAGAGATGTTATTTGCTGCTTCCAGTTTTTTACCACAAAATAAGCCCTCCTACAAGTTACCCGCGCCAAAGGGGCGCTCCCGGACCCATTTAAGCATATATCTTTGTACTCAGACCTTTCTCAGGCCACGCTGCTCAAAAGAAAAGAATTCCAGCCCATCACCAAAGCTCTTAGAGAGAACGCTATACAATACAGATGGGGGTTCCCAGCAAAAATACTGCTCTCAAAAGAAGGGAGAAAAATAGTGATACAAAGGCCAGATGAAGGGCTGAAACTACTTCACTCCTGGGGGATCCAATCAGCAGCACAACATGGAAACAAACAAATAGCTTCTGGGGTCTCCAAGCTCACCCAGGAATGGCACTCTACATCCTAAGCTTCTGCACACCACTTTCCCCAACAGATTACTAATGGACCGTAGAGTTCACAAAGGAGATGTGACCTCTCGTTCCGGCTCCTACAATGGAGCACCTCTGTGTAGTTTATGTGAAAGGCTCATCCTTACTACTCTCTATTTTGAGGTCCTCCTTACCTTTAAAACCCAAAGGAACCCAATCCCACCAAAGCGAATAATAAAGGAAGTCCTGCTCTCCAAATACCCCCTTCCCATCCCTCTTGCTCGTACAGCTAAAAAGATCAACACTTCATTACTTTTGGCCACAAAAAATATGCCCAAATATCCAAAATGGCTCTTAAAGTTACCTCCTTAAATGCAAAAGGTCTTAACCTCCCAGTCAAGAGACACTCTCTCTGGAAAGATGCTTTGAGACTCAAATCGGACATAATGTTCGTGCAGGAGTCCCATTTCCAAGAAGGATCCGCACCCAAATGTTCGCACCCAGACTATCCTACTATAGTTTTCAGCAACTTCTCTAAAAAGAAGAGAGGAGTGTTTACTGCGTTCCACAAGGACCTTAACATATCACTTCTCACCACAGAAACAGACCCTTTAGGCCGATTCGTTCTCAGTGTATGTTCCATAAATAATGCACTTATGACTCTTCTCAACATCTATGCACCCCATGAGGGACAGCAAAAATTCATCCGGAACTTGATCCGCAAAGCCAAAAAAATTCAACAAGGAGCTCTGATTATAGGAGGGGACTTTAATATCATAATTGATCACACTTTGGACACCTCCAACTCCAAGAAAAAAACCCTATAAAACGCTTTCACCTCTACTACACAAAGAAGATCTTTATGATCCATGGAGGGCCTTACATGGAGACGAAAGAGGATACTCCTTTATTTCAGCGGTCCATTCATCGTACACCAGAATTGACTATTTCCTACTACACAGATATCTATTGCAAAAGATTTCTAAAGCCGAAATTTATGAGATAGCATGGTCTGACCACGCCCCAATCAGCATAGAAATCCTAATATCAGCTCCTCAAAAGAGTTCTCGTCCATGGAGATTATACTCCTCAATACTACTAGACACAACCAATGCAAAAAAAATACAATCCTCTATTCAAGAATTCTTTGAATGGAATTCATCGCCGGAGGTTGGAGTGAGCACAGTATGGCAAGCCCACAAAGCTTATGTCAGGGGTCTCCTTATCCAAATGGGCGCTACCCACAAAAAGGAAAAAACGGCTATATTAGAGTCAGTCCTCTCTGAAATTAAGTTAGCAGAAGAACAAAATATGAGAAACCCATCACTAACCAAGATCAAATAATTGTTTAACCTTAGGCAAAAACTTAAAATAATACTCACCTCAGATTATGAGTTCCACTTATCTAGACTTAAATATCGACATTACCACCAATCGAACAGAGCTAGTCCCTTTCTGGCACAACTAATTAAACAAAGACAGGAAAAATCTAAAATTGCTAAGCTTTTCCACCCCTTCTCCAAAAAGCTATTAACTAACCCGCAGGATATAGTCAATGCGTTTAGCGACTATTATAGCGCCTTATATAATCTCAAAGAGGACCCACAGACCTTTCAACCGTCTCCAGACAACATCAACAAATTCCTTAGCACAATCAAACTTCCTAGTGTTTCTCCACTACAATTAGATCAGATAAATAAGCCTTTCAACGTATCGGAAATATTAAATATTATGATGAAACTTAAACACCATAAATCCCCAGGCCCAGACGGCTTCTCAAATGAGTACTACTCCTCATTCGCCACCTTATTAGTGCCTAAACTAACTGATCTATTCAATGATTTCGTAGCCCAAAAACAAGTACCCCCTGAAATTACAAAAGCCATCATCACCGTCATCCCTAAACCAGGAAAAGACCATACTGCTCCCTCCAACTACCGCCCGATTTCCCTGTTAAATGGGGACCTAAAAATTTACACTAAAGCAATCGCCAACCGCTTGCTAGATGTTCTACCAGGTTTAATCAAAATTGATCAAGTCGGCTTTACCAAAGGCCGCCAAGCACCAGACGGCACACGACGAGTAATTGATATGCTGTATACAGTGGGGTCCTGTGGAAGGCCTTCTCTCCTCCTAACCTTGGACGCGGAGAAGGCCTTCGACAGGGTACATTGGGGTTTCCTACAATCGGTTTTACTGAAATTTGGGCTGAAAGACTTTCTACTTAATGCTATTATGTCTGTCTATAAGAATCCCTCAGCACAGGTACTGTCGTCAGCTTTCACATCCAAGCAGTTCTTAATATCCAATGGCACCCGGCAGGGATGCCCTCTATCTCCACTAATTTTTGTGATGGTAATGGAGACCCTGGCCGAGACTATTAGAACCAACCCGAATATAAAAGGAATCTCAGACGATCCTCAATCCTCAAAAATGTGTTTATTTGCGGACGATGTCCTGCTGACGTTATCCGACCCTGTCAAGTCCCTTAAATATGTCACCTCCTCATTGGAAGCCTTCTCCAAAGCCTCACTATACAAAGTAAACGAGGCTAAATTGGCCTATTGGGTATCAACCTCCCAAAACATACCAAATCTGAAATATCGACTGAATTCCCATTTCCATGGGCCAAGTCCTCAATAACCTACTTAGGGGTTCAAATTCCAGCCCATATAAAAGATATCTACCCCTGCAACTTCCCCCCTCTCCTAGAAAGAATAGCAACAGACTTGACACATGTAGCCTCCTTTGAACTCTCAATCTCTGGCAAGATAGCGGCCTACAAAATGGCAATATTTCCTAAAATCCTATACCTCCTCAGAACTCTACCCATACCAATACACTATAAATTCTTTAAAAAATTACGCACATTACTTCTAAAATTCTTATGGAACAAAAAGAAACATAGGATAGCCTACTCAATATTAACAGCTCATCCGTCCCAAGGTGGCTTCGGCCTACCGGACCCGAAACTATATTACTTCGCGTCTTTGCTGGAGATGTCCAAGAACTGGCTCTCTTGGGAGCAACAAAAAAGCTGGGTAGATCTAGAAAAAGCAACATCGCCTCTCCCGCTTCATGACCTTATATATTTGACCTGGTTAAAAATTCCAATCCCAGCGACTCAGCACCCATCTATTAAAGCAACAGTAAACGCGTGGCAACATCTTAGATCAATAAAGTTCAAAGAGACCACATCGGCTGCCCCAAACATCCCTATCAAGACCTTAGCAACAGCTATACCCAACCTTAACATTAACAACTGGATCAAAGCAGGAATCAAATGAGTCCAAGACCTGCTGCTAGACTCCACTCTAGCACCTTTTTCTCACCTCAAGTGGAAATTCAAACTATCAGAGAAGGATAGATATACATACATACAGATTAGCCACTTAAATACAAAACATACGATTAACCCAGCACCCATGCCCCATACAATAATCGCATATATATGGCCAAACAGTGGAACTAGAACCGCCAAAAAAGGGATATCTCTCTAGTACAGGCAAATTATAACATCTGGGCCTGACCCTCTAAGGACATTAACAACATGGAATAATGACATTCACTCCCAACTAGACACTACTAAAATACTAAAAGCACTCCATGAGACCAAGAAGCACTCTAAATGTATTTCCCACATAGAATTGGCAAAGAAAATAATATATAAATGGTACTTAACACCTAGAATAATGTCCGTATTCTCTCCGCAACACTCCTCCAAATGTTGGAGAGGATGTCTACATATAGGAACCCTCTATCATATTCTATGGGAATGCCCAATAATCACACCATGCTGGAACCTACTGTCAACAATAATTTCGACACATATAAAGGCCCAATTCAGAGTAACTCCAGAACTTGGATTATTCCTGATTGGGCTCGAGGACACCCCACCAGAACACCGAACAGCAATAGTTCACTTAATCTGTGCAATGAGACAACTGATATTATCAAACTGGGGAACTACTGATACCCCTAACCTTCCCCAACTCCGAGCCCATGTAGAATTTAATCTACAGATGGAAAAACTATTCCTAATAAGAGAACGCCCAGGCGCCCCGACTATTCACTTAAAAATTGACTGGGACAACACAACATAACTAAACTGCTAGAGTAATACCTAAACTCAAACAACCCAGAGGAAAGAGTGTTGATCACCCACCTACATAATCATTTACTTTGGTCTAAAACCAGATTACGAGCTTACAATAAACCCGCTATAACTAATTCCCCCCCCCCCATCCCCCATCCCACTAATTGTACAGGCTAGGAACATCACTACCCGCCCCACTCAGGGACAAAATTGCCTCGAGGAGTGAGAAGGGGTGGTGTCTCCAAATAGGTATCCATTAATGTATTGAGAGAAGAGGACCTCAAACTAAAGCTTAGACAAACCCTCTACAACCTTTCACATACGTACAGCCTCCTAATTTAGCACTAGGCATGAGATTAAAAGAAACTACACCTGCTCCACATAACCTAAAGCTACAGTGTCCAACTTACTTCAGCGAACAAGTACAAGATGTGACACACCAGGACAATAAATATGAGACAAAACATGTTTTATGTTGATTTATGTTGTACTACTAGTGTACATGTTTGTTTGTTTGTTTAGTTGACAAACCAAAGCCATGTTAATCTACAAGTATATCTGTTACTGTACTTTAAAATGTCAATAAAAACCATTGAAAAGAAAAAAAAGGAGTCATCAGGGCAAATATAGTAAAATGAGTGGTACTTACCAGGGACTTCCTCCAGCCCCAAGCTCCCAAGACCTCCCTCGCCGCAGCTCTGCCTGCAGCCGTTCGCCGGAGCTCCGACCCGGTCCTCGGCGATGACGTCATAGCGACCTCCAGGTCGCTCTGATGTTTTCGCCGGGGACCGGGTCGGAGCTCCGGCAAACTGCTGCGGGCAGAGCTGCGGCGAGGGAGGTCCTGGGAGCTTGGGGCTGGAGGAAGCCCCTGGTAAGTACCACTCATTTTACTATATTTGCCCTGATGACTCCTTTTTTTTCTTTTCAATGGTTTTTATTGACATTTTAAAGTACAGTAACAGACCGAGGAAGCCCCCGGTAAGTTCCACTCATTTTACTATATTTGCCCTGATGACACCTTTAAACAGGAAGCTGAGCATCTGTGCAGTTTCTTACCGCACAAAATAGGTATGGCACATTTTAGGACCTCTATTTAAAGAGCGCCATTCATTTTACTTAATTAGAATCGGAATCTTTTATTTCGCCAAGCACTACTGAGTTGTGCCCGGAATTGGGTTTGGCAAGTACAGGGCTAAATCTGTAACAGGACATATAATACACTACGATACATACAAAAACATGCAGTACAATTTAGATACATATACATCAGTTTGAACGCAACATTTACATAAGGCGACCATAGATTTTGTACAGTGTGCAGCAGTGCGGGCACGTGCAACCAGTTCCCGCTTGATGGGGGCGGATGGAAGAGTTCATAAAGTTCAGAGAGTTTACAGCTGAGGGGAAGAAGCTATTTCTGTGTCTTGTGGTCCGGGTGTAGATGGACCAGAATCTCCGGCCCAAGGGAAGCCAACTGAAAAAGCGGAAGCCCCGATGAAACGGATCATTCGCGATCCTCAGAGCTCTGGAGCGTAGTCTTGAGTTGAAGATTTGATCTAGAGAGGGGAGAGGTTTCCCAATGATTCTTTCTGTTGCTCTGATGACCCTCTGTAGTTTGTGTCTACCGCTGGCAGAGGAGTCAGCGTACCAGACCAGGATGGAAGAGCAGAGGACAGATTCGATAGTGGCGGTGTAAAAGCTCGTCAGAAGTTCCTGGGCCATGCCGAACTTCTTCAGTTGGTGTAGGAAAAATGGCCTCTGCTGGGCTTTTCTCTGGGTGGCGGTCATGCTGGCTTTCCAAGACAGGTCCTTGGAGATTGTCGTGCCTAGGAGATGTGCACAGGGAACGCTTAAAACTTCTGTGTCGTCAATGCTGATTGGAGGTGGGGTGGGAGCGTCCTTTCTGAAGTCAACAATTATCTCAACTGTTTGTTTTTGCATTGTTGCAAAGCACCACTTTTCAGATTGCCATATGCACTTTTTGGATTGACCAAATGAGGATGATGGATAATAGAAACCTGTGATTCTAAGAGCTGCAGAGGGGGTAGGAACAGCACAAAGAATGAGGAGACTAAACATAAAGGGCTTAATTCAGCTTAATGACTACAGAGAATGTTATAATTCCCTGTGCACACTATGCAGCCATAGCATGCACTGTCAATTAGTCTGGGCTCAATTAGTTTAAAGAGCACTTTGTTACATTTAACACTCACTCCACTGAACCCTCTCGGAGCCCGGTGGGTCCAGTAGTTTCAAAGAACGATATTGCTGCACTTTGGCCCAGTAGCCTGACTGTTGACAGTCAGGCTACTGGGTCAATCAAAGTGCAGCAATATCGTTCTTTGAAACTACTGGGCCCGCCAGGCTCCGGGCGGATTTAATGGAGCGATCGTTAAATATAACAAAGCGCTGTTTTACCTACTAAGCGGTATACCCAACACTGTGTCGGGCATGCTGCTTCAGAGGTTTTGCTGGCCTCAAGTGTCCTCCAGTTTAAATCTAATAGGTTTCGTAGCTTTATTACAAGTTAGCTAGCACTAGGCTAGCTTGTTTAGGTCGCCAGCACCCCCCGATCCAGCCACTTATACATTACCCAGCCTGACTCCAGCGATCACCACAGCCTCCCCGCACAGCTCCACTCTTCTCTATGGGGAGGATCGGGACTGCGCATGATGTCATGACATCATGTACGATCCTCCCCATAGAGAAGAACAGAGCTATGAGGGGAGGCTGCGCGATCGCTGGATAGAGGCTGGGTAATGTGTATATAGCAGTTCGATCGGGGGATGCCAGCGACCTAAACAAGCTAGCCTAGTGCTAGCTACCTTGTAATAAACCTACGAAACCTATTAGATTGGAGGATTCAGGCTAGCAAAACCTCTTGAGCGGCGTGACCCTCAGGAGGTTAAACTATTCAAGCCCAGCATAATTGGACTGGACATGCTACAGCTGCATAGCGTGTGCAGGGAATTATAACTCCCTGTAGTCATTAAACTGCGCTGCTGTAGCAGCGCAGCTTTGTGAATCAAGCACAAGGAGTTAATTAAACATTTAACCACTTGAGGACTGCAGTGCTAAACCCCCCTAAAGGCCATTTTTTTACAATTCAGTCCACTTCAGCTATAACTGTTTATTGCTTGGTCATACAACTTACCACCCAAACAAATTTTACCTCCTTTTCTTCTCACTAACACAGCTTTCTTTTGGTGCTATTTGATTGCTGCTGCGATTTTTAGTTTTTATTATATTCATAAAAAAGACAGGAATTTTGTCAAAAAAATATTTTCAACTTTCTGTGGTAACATGTTTCAAATAAAGTAACATTTCTATACAAGTTTTGTCCAAATTTATTGTGCTACATGTCTTTGATTTAAAAAAAAAATCCAATTAGTGTATATTTATTGGTTTGAGTAAAAGTTATAGTGTTTACAAACTATGGTACAAAAAGAAAAGTTTCCATTTCTGCTAACTTGTAACAAAAAAAGTAAAATCTGCCACGGACTCACCATGCCCCTCAGTGAATACCTTGGGGTGTCTACTTTCCAAATTTGGCTCACTTGTGGGGTACTTGTACTGCCCTGGCATTTTTTTTTTTTGGGGGGGGGGGCTAAATTGTGAGCACCCCTGTAAAGCCTAAAGGTGCTCATTGGACTTTGGGCCCCTTTGCACAGCTAGGCAGCAAACAAAGTGTCACGTGACATGTGGTATCGCCGTACTCAGGAGAAGTATTATGTGTTTTGGGGTGTCTTTTCACACATACCCATACTGGGTGGGAGAAATATCTCTGTAAAGGAAAACTTTTTCCATTTTTTACACTAAAATGTACATTTACAGACATATTTCTCCCACCCAGCATGGTTATGTGTGAAAAGACATCCCAAAACACATTATACTACCTCTCCTGAATACCACATGTATAGCCTAGCTGTGCAAAGGAGCCCACAGTCCAATGAGTACCTTTAGGATTTCACCGGTCAATTTTACTCATTTGTCTTCCAGACTACTCCTCGCGGTTTAGGGCCCCTAAAATGCCAGGGAAGTATAGGAACTCCACAAGTGACCCCATTTTGTAAAGAAGACACCCCAAGGTATTCCGTGAGGGGTATGGTAAGTTCATAGAAGATTTTTGTTTTGTCACAAGTTAGTAAAAAGATTTTTTTTTTAGTTTTTTCTCAAAGTGTCATTTTCAACTAGTCTTCAATGAACTCACCATACCCCTCACGGAATACCTTGGGGTGTGTCTTTTCCAGAATGGGGTCACTTGTTGGGTTCCTATACTGTCCTGGCATTTTAAGAGCCCTAAACCGTGAGGAGTAGTCTGGAAAAAAAAAAAGGAAAATTGACCTGTGAAATCCTAAAGGTACGCATTGGACTTTGTGCCCCTTTGCACAGCTAGGCAGCAAACAAAGTGTCACGTGACATGTGGTATCGCCGTACTCAGGAGAAGTAGTATAATGTGTTTTGGGGTGTCTTTTCACACATACCCATGCTGGGTGGGAGAAATATCTCTGTACCGGACAACTTTTTCATTTTTTTTTTACACTAAATTGTCCATTTACAGAGATATTTCTCCCACCCAGCATGGGTATGTGTAAAAATACACCCCAAAACACATTATGCTACTTCTCCGGAGTACAAGGATACCACACATGTGGCACTTTTTTGCAGCCTAGCTGTGAAAAGGGGCCCAAAGTCTAATGAGTACCTTTAGGATTTCACAGGTCAATTTTAGTTATTTGGTTTCCAGACTACGCCTCACGGTTTAGCCCCCCTAAAATGCCAGGGCAGTATAGGAACCCCACAAGTGACCTCATTTTGGAAAGAAGACACCCCAAGGTATTCCGTGAGCGGTATGGTGAGTTCATAGACTTACTTTTTGTCACAAGTTAGTAGAAATAGATTTTTTTAGTTTTTTTTCTGAAAGTGTCATTTTCCACTAACTTGTGACAAAAAAATAAAATCTTCAATGAACTCACCATACCCCTCACGGAATGCTCCTGAGAATGAAAATACCACATATGTGACACTTTTTTTTTTTTTGCAGCCTACCTGTGCAAAGGGGCCCAAAGTCCAATGAGCACCTTTAGGCTTTACAGGGGTGCTCACAATTTAGGCCCCACCAAACAATGCCAGGACAGTAAAAACTCCCCAGAAATGACCCCATTTTGGAAAGAAGAGACCCCAAGGTATTCCACAAGATGCATAGTGAGTTCATAATTTGTCACAAGTTAACGGAAAATGACACTTTGTGAGAAAAAAAATAAAAAATCAATTTCTGCTAACTTGTGACAAAAATAAAATCTATGAACTCACCATGCCCCTCAGCGAACACCTTGGGGTGTCACTTGTGGGGTCTGTCCTGGCATTTTGACGTCTCCGCAATCATTACATGTATGGCTAGTTTCTGCTATACTCCTTATATTGGGCATATATATATATACTCCTTATATTGGGCAAAAAGGTGATGCACTTTTTTTTTTCCATAAAAGGAAAAATGAACGGCAAAGATTCTCGCATTCGCATTGATCAATGTGGATGAAAAAATATCTGCCGAAATATGTGAAAAAAGGGCATGGCATTTTCCAGGGCATGGCATTTTCCAGGGCATAGGAGCACTGCCCACAGAATGTTCCAACCCACTCTACTCCTATGCCCTGGCAAACCCGATTAATCCATGCACATCGATCAATGTGGATGAAAAAACAGTTGCCAATTTTGATACAAAGTGCTTGCCAAAGCATAGGAACTCCAACACCGCCCCTCAGCTCATATGCCTTGGCAAACATTCTTACTGCGGAGTAGAAATCTCGTCCTGCAACGCTGCATGCACCGACTTGTGTGTAACCTGACAGACACGCAATGCTTCTGTCAGGATGCACCATCAGTGCTGCAGCTGGTTGGTCGATCAGTCGTTCGCTCGGTCCACCTGGAAGGGTAAAGGATGGAAAAAGAGCGAGAGAAAATTCATACAAAAAAAAAAAAAAAAAAAAACAAGCAGCAATGCAAGAAATTCATTAACATTAACTTTCATAAACTTTATTGAACCTTTGTAACCAAACATCAACATTTGGAACTTTTAACTATTTTGCTTACCTGGTTTTTTTTTTTCTTCTTTTTTTACTTACCTTCCGAGGAGAAATTTCTCCTTCCCATGGGACAGTGTGCAAAGCGCAAATTGCAGAGATGTGGCGAAGTACACTATGCACTTTGTCCCAAGTGAAAGGAGAGGTTTCTGGCAGCCCTGTGTATTTGGGTCTCTCGAAAGCTAATTTCTGATTTCGCACTGAATATTGGCGTATCCGGTGGGTCTCGCTCGCCACACTGCATCGCCAAAAACAGACATTCAGGGAATACCACGTTAGTACATGTATTATTATACAGTATCCCTGTCTGGCATTCGGCCAAGTAATCTTTGCGTTGCCATCCGGCTGACGCATATTGCAGCAGGAGCCGCGTAGTAGCGTAGGTATGCACTAGCGTTAAGTCGCACACTACCTACATAGTGGGGACCACAAAGTGGGACTTTCTCTAGGCAATTTGCCGCAATGCATCGCGCCAGTGTGAATAAGCCTTGAGAGACCTTTGTGTGCCTACTCTGTGTCTCGCGTCCCCTACTCAAATAGCGTACCTGCTCATTGTAGTTCTCGAAACACTCCCCTACGCATAGGGCAGGCTGGACAGGACAGTAGGGACAATAAAAAGGGGTGTCACGCCTCATTCCAGCCCTGCTGCAGACACAACAACGTTTTCTTGGGGAACTGTGAGATGGGGTGCCTGGAAAGACATAACTACATTTTGGGGTTGGGCCACGGCTCCTCCTGGATACAGGAGTTCCGAATTTGATCTCTTCCTGAAATTGAAGGAAGGATCCTGTAGTTCTCCCAGCCTTACGGTAGCGAACAAAACTGTTGTAAATTGCCAACTGAATCAAATAAACAGACACTTTCTTATACCAGCTTCTGGTTCTGCGGGAAACCAAATAGGGAACCAACATCTGGTCGTTGGAAGTCCACCCCTCTCATGTTAAGGTTATATTCGTGGATTGCGAGGGGTTTTTGAACAACCTCAGCTGCTCGTTGAATTTGGACTGTCATGTCTACGTGAATGGTGGACAGAAGGTAAACGTCCCTATTGTCCTTCCATTTCACCGCGAGCAGGTTTTCGTTACACAAGGCAACCCTCTCCCCCCGTGCAAGTCGGATACTAGTGAGCCATTGGGGAAAGCCCTGGCAACTAGGCCGCATGGTGCCACAGCAGTGAATTCCAAGTAGCTGTATATGCTGATAGAGGGCCACACTTGTGTAGTAATTGTCCACGTACAGATGGTATCACTTCTGGAAGAAGGGTGACACCAAGGGCCTGATTCACAAAGCGGTGATAACTCAGTTATCACGCCTAAAAGACTTTAGGCGTGATAGGCTTTGCACCACTGAGTTAGCACCGTTTTGTGCTCTTTATCGCGCACAAAGTCCCGCGCGCAAAGTTGTGCGCGCGCAATCGCGCAACTCCGCGCGCAGCACCCATAGGGTTTAATGGGCGCGTCGCGCGCTCAAAACTTTGCGCGAGTTTCATTTTATCACGCCTAAACTGAGTTTGTACGCCTGTGAAAAGCCCTTTATCACGCCTAAACACTTTGCACCGCTTTGTGAATCAGGCCCCAAGTCCCAAACAATCTTGCCACTGCTCCTCAGGTAGTCAAGGCATCCGACCGGCTCCAATTTTGTGTCATTTACCTCATAGAGCCTAAAACGATATGTATAGCATGTGGCCCTGTCACAGAGCTTATACAGCTTGACCCCCATACCGGGCGGGCTTGCTTGGGATGTACTGCTTAATGCCAAGGCTCTTAGTACAATGTACGAGGAACTAGTCTATGCAGATGTTCTGTTCAGGGGTGTTAGCATCTGCAAATTTGGATGACAGGTGGTCTATGAGGGGCCGAATTTTGTGGAGCTGGTCATAGAGTGGTCTTTTTTATGACAGGTTGTATTGTCATTGAAATGCAGGAAGCGCAGGATGTACTCAAAATGTGCCCTGGACATGGCAGCAGAGTACATGGGCATGTGATGTATTGGGTGCGTAGACCAATAACCATTACCATAAATTCGGAAACTGTGACCTGCTTCCACCGAAAAGGCTGGGCATGGAAGCTGTTCAGATTGGCGGTAATAAATTGTGTGGTGTTACGGTTGGTCTCTGCCACGACTAAGTCATAGAGATCCTCGGTGAAGATCAGATGAAAAGCGATCCTAGATGATCTGTCTCCACCTGGACTCCATACTGGGCGGTGAAAGGGGGCACTATGGGTGCGGCGGAACCAGTGGGTTGCCAATCGGGATTTGCCAGCACCTCTGGGAGGCTAGGGGTACTACGGGCCCGTCTTTCTAGTGGCTGCGACAGGGGTCTTACTGCACGTGCCACCGAACCAGTTTCACCTGCCATGCTGGTGCTCTCCACTTCACCAGGGTCTACGGCATTGCTGGATGAGAAGTCCCAATCACTCTGATCCGACTGGGCCAGAATCCTGTAGGCCACTTCAGCGGAATACCCCTTTCTTGCCATGGTGGACTGCTAAATTTAGGGGGTATTCCTCTGAGACTACCCAGGAAAAAGAGCACACCTACCTAGCAAAAAAGAATGCTTGTGAAGTAAAAAGCTCGCTCAGTTTTGATAAAATAAATAAATAATCAAAACTGATCTTGAGTGCCGCAGCTATTGTGTTGTGTTTTTGTAGTGATCAGAAAAAAACAATTTTTGTCACTGCGGTGGGGAGGGCTGAACGCAAGTGCGGTTGAACGATCAGGCCTGATCGGGCAAACACTGCGTTTTTAGCAGAGCCTACTCTAAGGTGACCCTAATGTTCTTATATAGATCTGACTTATCAGTACTGATCACTTACAAATACTATATAGTGACAATGCTGATTAGTGAGAATGATGACGCTAATCGGTGACTAATTTGTGACTTGACTGCGGTGTAGTGGGCTGGGCGTTAACTGATGCTAACTACCAAACAAAGGGGCCTAGCTAACTCACTGGCCTGTTTTTAGATCACTAGGATAGTGACAGACCAGATGTCAATCGCAGTGCAGCTGTCAGATGCCAAACGATGTAAATGGAGATCAATCACAGGGCAATCAGAGATGATCAAAGGCCAATCAGAGCTGGAGACAGACAATCAGATGTCAATTAACAGTGCATAGATAAGAGGTCACTCACTCAATGTCACTCAGACCACAATCAGAGCTAGTGACAGGAGACTAAATGTCAAACAGATCAATCACAGGGCAATCAAAGATGATCAAAAGCCAATCGGAGCTGGTGACAGTGCATATACATTAGATGTCAGTCACATGTCACTCAGACCTTGATCTGAGCTGGGGACAGACGATCAGTTGTCAATCAGACCTCAGTCAGACGCCTGTCCGGGCCAGTGAGGGGGGGTAGTGGGGGTGATCGGCAGGAGCAGGATCAGTGTGGCGTTAGTGCAGGCAGGGCTGCCATCCTCTCTGGTGGTCGTCCGGGAACGCTGTGACCACCAGAGGAGGAGGCAGCCTGTATAATACACGTTGTTTACATAACAATGTGTATTATACACTTATGATTTGCCCGTTTGAATAATCGCAGCCCGCCGGCGCTGCCAATTGGCCGGCGGGCTGATGACGGAGGGGGTCGCACAGCATGCCGGGCAATGTGCGCGCACACAACCGCCGGCAAAATGGGCACAAAGGACCTGACGCCATCTGCGTTGGGCGGTCCTGGGGCTGCCGCCGTGGCCACACCGATCAGCGTTAGGCAGTCCCCAGGTGGTTAACCATTTCAGCCCCCCGGACGTGATCCTCACGTCCAGGCGGCTGCTCTGCTGCGCTTCGGCGCGCCGTCCCCCGGTAGCCCTGGGATCAGTGAACGGGAACATGGTTCCCGATCACCGATCCGTGTCCCCAGCAGAAAAACCGAAGCTCTCTTACTAGAGGCTTCAGTCTTTCTGCAAAAAAAAAAAAAGTTTCCCCAACCGCCTTGTGCTTCCGGTTAGCGAGAAGCACAAGGAGGGAAAAAAAAAACTGAAGGTGGCCATCTTGTTGCCAAATAGTAAAACTACAGTGGATTGCAAAAGTATTCTGCTCCCTTGAAGTTTTCCACATTTTGTCATATTACTGCCACAAACATGAAACAATTTTATTGGAATTCCACATGAAAGACCAACACAAAGTGGTGTACACATAAGTGGAACGAAAATCATACATGATTCCAAACATTTTTTACAAATAAATGCAAAGTGGTGTGTGCATAATTATTTGGCCGCCTTTGATTTGAGTGCAGTCAGTTGCCTATAGACATTGCCTGATGAGTGCTAATGACCAAATAGAGTGCACCTGTGTGTAATCTAATGTCAGACAACCTCTGAAGCCCTCACAGAGCCGCTGTATTTGTACTAAGAGAATATTGGGAGCAACAACACCGTGAAGTCCAAAGAACACATAAGACAGGTAAGGGATCAAGTTATTGAGACATTTAAAGCAGGCTTAGGCTACAAAAAGATTTCCAAAGCCTTGAACAACCCACGGAGCACTGTTCAAGCGATCATTCAGAAATGGGAGTATGGCACAACTGTACACCTACCAAGACAAGGCCATCCACCTAAACTCACAGGCCGGAGGGGCGTGGCCGCAAGCTCATGGCGTCAGGACATGTGTCGAGTGAGCTCCCGTCTGGCGGACCCTTTACAAATATCCTGAAGGCCTTTCTACCTCTCTCAACTGGTCCCTGGAGTCACTAACCTCCCCCCGTATCTGCTGGTCTCATGATGGCAACTCCCCGGGTATCTACAGCCGCCGCTAAGTTAGAAAAGTTCCGCCGAGGGAACCAAGATGGCGCCGAGGAGCCTCTCTCCCCGATCTCTGAGGCGGGGAGCTCTGACCCCCCGGAGCCTGAACAACCTACCCCTACCCTGGCACAAGTTCTTTCAGCCATCGCAGACTGCCAGGCTACCCTTGCGGTCATCACTACCACGCTGGGGTCAGTACGAACGGATGTCACATTCCTGTGGCAAGACTTGGTCGCTTTGAAGGACCGCGTGACGGACTCCGAAAAGCGCATTGGTGACCTGGAGGACTCGGTGCGCCCGATGAATAGAGAGATGGGCCAAATCCAAAAGAATGTCAAGTCCACCATGGATCGCCAAGAGGACCAGAAAAATCGTCAAAGGCGCTCCAACGTCAGGATTGTAGGCCTACCTGAAAAGGCTGAAGGCAACTCTCTGGAGCAGTTCACAGAGGTCTAGGGATGCTCGGAAAATTCAGCGGAATTATAAATTCCGTGATTCCGGCCGGAATTAAGTTCATTCCGATTCCGGTAGTCAAATCGGAATTCCTATACCTCTCAAACGGAATTCCGCGGAAATTTTATAATTCCGACGGAATTTTCCGGAATACCATAAAAAAATCTCTCACTCTCTCTTCCTCCTCCTCCATCCATCCAGTAGGGAATTGCAGATTTTCAAAACAGCTTATATACCATAGCTGGGATTTGAACCCAGAACCTAGTGTGTAGTAGGTATCTGTCTTACCCTCTAGACCATGACCCACACTACATGCTAAAGCTGCCGGTAGCATAAACCATACTTCCATTATGATCAATTCGATAGAAAAAGTAGCATGATTAAGGATTTGTACTTTTTGAAAAGCATGCTTATTTATATACCATAGCTGGGATTTGAACCCAGAACCTAGTGTGTAGTAGGTATCTGTCTTACCCTCTAGACCATGACCCACACTACATGCTAAAGCTGCCGGTAGCATAAACCATACTTCCATTATGATCAATTCGATAGAAAAAGTAGCATGATTAAGGATTTGTACTTTTTGAAAAGCATGCTTATTTATATACCATAGCTGGGATTTGAACCCAGAACCTAGTGTGTAGTAGGTATCTGTCTTACCCTCTAGACCATGACCCACACTACATGCTAAAGCTGCCGGTAGCATAAACCATACTTCCATTATGATCAATTCGATAGAAAAAGTAGCATGATTAAGGATTTGTACTTTTTGAAAAGCATGCTTATTTATATACCATAGCTGGGATTTGAACCCAGAACCTAGTGTGTAGTAGGTATCTGTCTTACCCTCTAGACCATGACCCACACTACATGCTAAAGCTGCCGGTAGCATAAACCATACTTCCATTATGATCAATTCGATAGAAAAAGTAGCATGATTAAGGATTTGTACTTTTTGAAAAGCATGCTTATTTATATACCATAGCTGGGATTTGAACCCAGAACCTAGTGTGTAGTAGGTATCTGTCTTACCCTCTAGACCATGACCCACACTACATGCTAAAGCTGCCGGTAGCATAAACCATACTTCCATTATGATCAATTCGATAGAAAAAGTAGCATGATTAAGGATTTGTACTTTTTGAAAAGCATGCTTATATACCATAGCTGGGATTTGAACCCAGGACCTAGTGTGTAGTAGGTATCTGTCTTACCCTCTAGACCAGGGGTCCCCAAACATTTTGGGTTGAGGGCCGGGTCAACATACTTCAGACCGCTGGTGGGCCGGAGTAAACATAAAATGATGTAGAAGTCTTTGCGGACCAGACAGTGAAGCATACCCAGGTGACAATCTGCAAGCCAATTGGACAGCAGTGTCACCTGATGTGGAATTTGATTGGAAACCAGCAAAATTTCTGCTTTCTGGCTTCCATGTGGATGGGGGGTGCTGCACTGCTATTCCATATGTGGACCACCAATATTTAAAGATGTAGCTGACTGCATTTATAAGCAATACATTTTCTGTGTGGGGGGCCGGTAAGAAAGCCTTAGGGGGCCACATTCGGCCCGCGGGCCTTAGTTTGAGGACCACTGCTCTAGACCATCAACCACACTCAGGGCCAGGCTTTAGCATGTAGTGTGGTCAGAGGTGGAACAAGGTCCTTCAGCACCCAAGGCTGAGACAGCAAAGTGCGCCCCCCCATCCCTCCCACCCCAGCTGTCACACACTGATTGCTATTACACTAAGAGGTGCCCCAGGGCCCCCCCCCCACCCCCAACACCTTAATCTCTACTTATCTGGCTTGCTGTCGCTGCCATGTATCACCTTTTCTTATTTCTTTCTGCTTCAAACACAATTGGGAATGACAGCTGAATGAATTGTGCACACCCTCCTACACTGCGCCCTGAGGCTGCAGCCTCTCCAGCCTCAGCCTTACTAGTGGGTAAGACAGATGCCTGCTTCCATGCAGTGTGGTTCATGGTCTAGAGGGTAAGACAGATACCTACTACACACTAGGTCCTGGGTTCAAATCCCAGCTATGGTATATAGGCATGCTTTTCAAAAAGTACAAATCCTTAATCATGCTACTTTTTCTATCGAATTGATCATAATGGAAGTATGGTTTATGCTACCGGCAGCTTTAGCATGTAGTGTGGGTCATGGTCTAGAGGGTAAGACAGATACCTACTACACACTAGGTTCTGGGTTCAAATCCCAGCTATGGTATATAAATAAGCATGCTTTTCAAAAAGTACAAATCCTTAATCATGCTACTTTTTCTATCGAATTGATCATAATGGAAGTATGGTTTATGCTACCGGCAGCTTTAGCATGTAGTGTGGGTCATGGTCTAGAGGGTAAGACAGATACCTACTACACACTAGGTTCTGGGTTCAAATCCCAGCTATGGTATATAAGCTGTTTTGAAAATCTGCAATTCCCTACTGCATGAGATGGATGGATGGAGGAGGAGAGAGAGAGAGAGAGAGATTTTTCCGACGGAATTCCGTGTGAATCGGAATTCCGCGGAACTGACCCGGTATACCGTCGGAATGGAACGGTAACGGAATTTCTATATGTCGGAATGCGGAATTGTGCCGGAAACGGAAATCGGCTATTCCGACCATGCCTGCAGAGGTCCTGCTGAAATCCCTCTTTGGCGAAGGTACTTTTTCGCATGTCTTTGTGGTAGAACGAGCCCACAGAATATCCCCCAACATCCCTGCACCAGGCCTACCCCCGCGCACTTTTTTAAAAAACTCTTAAACTACCGGGACGCGGTCCTTTGGGCCGCGCGGGAGAAAAAAGCGCCATCTCATATGAGAACACTACAATATCGTTCTACCCTGATTTCACCAATGACGTGCAGAAGCAAAGCGCTAAATTTGCCGCCATTAAACGCAAGCTACAAGACCAGCAGCTCAACTACGCAATGCTATATCCTGCCCGCTTGCGGATCCTAGTGGACTGCAAATCCCACTTCTTCACAGACCCCGAAGATGTTGCCACCTGGCTAGGCAACTACGCCAAGAGCTCCAGGCGTACCTCGCCGCAACGTTAAGGTACCGTGCCCTTCGAATACAATCATCCCCCTTTACACTTGGGATATGCTGGGCCTGCATCATTCCCTAACTAGACTGCCCCTTTGCTTCTTCTCCAATTCAACTGGAAGATATTTGTTTTTTACTTTACCCTCGCACTCGGAACTTAGCCATTTCCCCTTGGCACCCTGGCTTATGCATCCCAAGCAATACCTGCATACGAAGTTCATGACTCTGGGCCACTGCTACGGTATCGGTCACTTCACGAACATGGCTTGAGGAAGCCAGTTCTCAGTGTTCCACATCACAGTTTATCATATTCATAATTAATCACCTCCAGCCTACGTTATTTACCAGCAAAGGTGCCCACAACTTCTAACTTTAAACCTAGACAATGTCTGTTGCTTACTCCAGGGTCTCAATGTACTCGGATGCAATGTTATAATACGTGGGAGACCGAGATGCCTTCATGTGCTATTTGCACTTTATTTTCCCGCTGGACGGTCCCGCTCTGCACCGTCCTGCCACCACCCCACCTTATTTGTCTACACCTTGTAATGTTTACTATCTGTGTCGGTTCATATTTGTGAGCAGATTAGATGAGCTTAGTTTAGCCCTAGTCTGTTCTCTTGATCTTACACGGATACATGTTACGGTCTAAGCTTCACTTAGCCGTTACAGTGAAGCAGGGTGTTTATTTGGAATTGTTTTTTTTTTTCAGTTAAGTTGTGTTTTACACCAGTTATTGACCTCACAGGTTTATTGTCTTTTACCTATTATAATACCGATCTGCAATGTATTATTATTATTATTATTATTATTTATTTATTTATAAAGCGCCAACATATTCCGTGGCGCTGTACAATGTAAGAAAACAAACAAGGGATACATAATGATACAGACAATGATATACATGGAAATATGAACACTGATACAAGATACAGCACTGCTGATTACAATTTGATTTAACAGGATGACTAAAATGTATAAATTTCTAACAGTGTGCAAGCAATTGAATTAATAACATTCCATGACACAAAAGGGTGAGAGCCCTGCCCTTGCGAGCTTACAATCTGAAGGAATGGGGTGGAAACAAGAGGTGGGGGAAGTATACAGTATATGTACAGGCAGTGCGTAATTAGGTTATTTAGTGGGTGCATGGCCTAAGCTAGAGAATATGCTTGTCGGAAAAGGTGGGTTTTGAGGGAGCGTTTAAAGATTTCAAAGGTGGGAGAGTGGCGGATGTGTTGTGGAAGGGCATTCCAGAGGAGGGGTGAGGCACGTGAGAAGTCTTGTAAACGTGAATGTGAGGAGGTAATTGTAGAAGAGGATAGAAGAAGCTCGTGTGCAGATCTGAGATTGCGGTTGGGTTGGTATCTGGAGACTAGTGAGGAGATGTACAGGGGAGAGAGATTGTGGAGAGCTTTGTAGGTTATGGTTAAGAGTTTGAACTGAATCCTCTCATTAATGTACCCACAGATACAACACTATGTATCCCTCACAATTTCCTCCTATGGTTACCATTTACCCACTTTACCCACTAGATGGCGGCAAATGTTAAGAATCTAAATATACTATGCTGGAATGTAAGAGGTTTAAATGACCCTATCAAACGCTCCACAGCCCTGAATTATGTGAACAAGAGAAAGCCAGACATACTCGTCTTGATCGAGACACATATCACCGGTAGCAAATCAAAAACTATGGAGAGACATTGGGTGGGTAGAGCATACCATTTAGAATTTTCCCAATATTCCAGAGGAGTTTCTGTCCTTGTCAGGAAATCTGTCCCCTTCACATCACACTGTATTAAAATTGACCAATTCGGCAGATATGTCTTTTTACATGGCCTACTTTACAACAAACCTATATCACTACTTGCCTTTTACATTCCCCCTCCCTACTCTTCAGTACTGTTAAAAGAAGGACTAAGCTTCATATCTGCACTACCTATATGCCCCAACATCTGGATGGGAGATTTTAATATGGTCTGTAACCCCGCCATAGACAGATTTCCTGCTGCAGCTAATAAAGCAACACCCTTTGCTCACTTAATGCAAGAGATGTCTCTTGTTGACGCCTGGCGTTATTTCCACCCCACTATACGACAGTTCTCATGCTTCTCCGCCTCCCATAACACTCTTTCCAGACTGGACCACTTTTTTGTATCCAGCAACTTGCTCCCGGTGATATTGGCCGCTGAATTTCTCCCTCGTATAGTCTCTGATCATTCTCCCATTAGCATGACTCTCTCTTGGGATAACACCCCTACACAGATTATATGGAAGTTTAACCCCATTCTGGCTTTCCTTGTTTACTTCTGAGGACTGGTTAATAGACAAACTAACAATTTACTTCCACACACGCGAAGACGTTGAGGACAGGGCACTTGTCTGGAACGCCTTTAAGTCGTACCTGAGGGGTCTTCTCATTAGTGCTGTCTCCTACCACAAAAGAGAAACAAATACATTTATTCAGGACTTGCAATCCCAGATTCCGACATTGGAGCAGGCATATGTGAAGGACCCCACTGGTGTGAATGAAGGTGCTTGGAAGAAAGCTCAGACTCAACTTACTCTTGCATTGAAGGGAAAAGCTCAGGCCAAAATCTTTTTCCAAAAACAAACATTCTACGAGCAGGGTGAAAAGACTGGCACCATTCTGGCTAGAATGGCCAAAAGTAGAACCTCTGCAGGGTCCATTAGTAGTGTTAATGACACAAACTCCTCCTTAGTCACTGGCCCAATCCCCATAAACAAATGCTTTGTCACGTACTTTCATGACCTTTACACCCCGAGGTCTCTCTTCTCCCGCGAGGAGGCCGAGATCTTCCTATCAGAGATAGCTCTACCCCGATTAACCCCTGATCAAGCTGAACTACTTGATGCCCCTATCACTCTAGAAGAACTTGAATCTGCCATTCACTCTCTCCCCAAAAAGAAGGCACCGGGAATAGATGGTATTCCTGGTGAAGTTCTTAAAAGATTCTCCGAAATTATTGCTACCCTTCTTCTCCAAACATTTCACTTTGCATTTGAACAGGGCTCCCTTCCTGCATCCATGCGAACAGCTCTTATAGTGCTCATCCCCAAACCTGGAAAGGACCCACTACTCTGTGATTCATATCGCCCAATCTCCCTGCTTCCAACTGACGTTAAGGTTCTTGCCAAAATATTAGCCTCAAGGTTAAATAAAGTAATTTTGTCTCTTATTCATAGAGACCAGATGGTCTCAATCAATATAACCAATAAAAACCTCAATCAATATAAGACGACTTCGCTAATCTACAACCTAATCATATCAATAGTGGTAGCAGAGTGGTGGTTTCTCTTGATGCCGCCAAGGCTTTCGATGCTGTTGAATGGCCTTTTCTCTTGGCCACCATTTCCAGGTTTGGGTTTGGCGATAACTTTATTCGCTGGGTACAAATTCTTTATACAGACCCTAGAGCCCAAATTTGCACTAACTCTAACATCTCAGACCCCTTCCCAATAGGCAGAGGCACCAGACAGGGCTGCCCCCTCTCCCCTTTACTTTATGCACTCTCAACTGAACCCCTTGCCTGTAAAATCAGAGCTGACCCTCGAATTATTGGCCTTAAAGAGAAACTCCAACCTAGAATTGAACTTTATCCCAATCAGTAGCTGATACCCCCTTTTACATGAGAAATATAATGATTTTCACAAACAGACCATCAGGGGGCGCTGTATGACTGATTTTGTGCTGAAACCCCTCCCACAAGAAGCTCTGAGTACCGCGGTACTCTGGGCAAACTGCCACAATGTAACAATGTTCACAGACAGGAATTAGCTGTTTACAGCTGTCTCTAACAGCCAAAACAGCTAGGAGCAGCTACATAACCTGCCCACAGTAACAATATCACCATGTAATACATGTCAGAATGTGAATAGGGGAGAGGAAAGATTTTACAATGAGCAAACACTGACTAAATCATTTATACATAATTATGGTAAAAAATAAAGCACTTTTTGTACTACATTATTTTCACTGGAGTTCCTCTTTAAAATTGGCTCTATCAAAGAGAAAATCAGCCAATATGCTGATGACACTATCCTGTACCTGGCAGATCCCCATGCTTCTCTCAACGCCGTATTTGACCTAATTAATGAAATGGGCGAATACTCAGGTTTATCAATAAATTAGAGCAAATCCGCTATTCTGTCTCTGGACAGTCTGGAGATCTTGGCCTCCTCGCTACCTTGTCTCCTTCAAGTTGTAAAATCCTTTAAGTACTTAGGTATAGTGGTTCAAACTTCAGCATTTGAGTACTATGAAGATAATATAGCCCAGCTACTCCCACTCACGCAGCAGAAACTGTCTGCTTGGACAAAACTACCACTCTCAGTTATGTAAACAGAGTTACAGAGGCGCCAAAAGTATAAAACAAATTAAAATGTTTAAAAAACAGGGAGGTCGTAGGTGGACTTACCTCCCTGATGCAGACACAAGAGAAAGTCGGGTTTGACAAAAAAGTTTTATTTACATACTCCAATTAAATTGCATACTCCAATTAAATTGCAACGCGTTTTGCGGGTTTGACCCACTTCATCAGGCTATAGGTAGGAGCAAAAACACTGTGGGACAGAAGAAACAAAGCCACTGAATATTCTGTTACAGTATATCTAGACTATTGTTTTTTTTGGAATACAAAACATTCATTATTCAAAAGTATAAATGGCAAGCTAGTGTGAGTACACACTTGGTTCAAATAGGGTGATGTCAGGAGAGACAGGTAGTGACAATTGACTATAATGGTGATAGTGATGTGATGGGGAAGAAGTGTTGTATTAATTATCAGCATGGCGCTGTAGCATATATGAATAAAAGGTGATAAACAGTACGTTAGTAAAAATAGGAGAGATGTGTGGACTTTGGTAAATAAATGGGAGCATAAAGTGCTGAGTATCTTACCTTGTGAACCGCTTCAGTCAGCTTAGCGCCTCTGTGCCTTGCTGCCGTTCTGCTGCTCAAAATATAGTCTAGCTGATAGATTGATTGCCTCTAATTAGCCAATTGGGAGTCTTCGTTTGCGGGGTGTAATAATAGGGTGCCGGTTTGTTGTTATAGAGGGAGGTGTCGCGTCCTATGACGTTGTACGCCTGCGTGACTAAAATCCGAGGTTGATCCAGGTGTGGGCAATAACGGCAAGGCGGATGCGCCTGTTGCCGGTTCGCGCATGCGCCTAGAGGGCGGAAGTAGTGGCGCCTGCCTTTTTATTTTAGGGAAAGGGGGACAAAATGACGCCACTGTTGTTATAACATATAGGGATTGTGAAAACAGGCCGCAGGAGTAGCGCTCGGGGTTAGAAAAGGAAGAAATTATATAATAAAGAAAGGGGGGAATGACTAAATGGGTTTACTTGCAGTTTGCAAAAGGTGGTGTATTGTAACCGTGGTGGCGCGTTGTCATAGCGACAACAATGCTAGCCACCTGCTTGTTTTGGGAAAATTGGTGATTCAGTATTGTTAAAAAGCTCCGATGGAGTGGTTAGCTTATACTATAATATTGTAGATATGCTTTTGCCTTATACAGTCAATCCTAAAAAGTATAAAAATTATGTAACACATAAAACATGTAATTATAAGTAAAAATTATATAAAACATTAATATTTGATTATAGCTTTCAACCAATTGATGGAGTGCTTAAGTATATACTCACAAAATACATATTTTCGCATGCGGAAAGGAATGTTGCGCAATACCAAAATGTCCCATAATGATTCATATCAATAAAATAAGTTACAGACTTTTAGTTGATGAGAAGAAGAGAAGAAGGTATGTATAAAGAAAAAGGGAGGGCGGGGGAGGGGAAAAATAGGCTCAGGAAAGGCGAAAGAGAAAAATTGCATTTCTTCAAGGAATGCCAATATTAGTAGAGTTAAACATGTGCAATTATAAAACATCTATTTATAAAATATTATAAAATTATACAAAAAATTATAAAAAAATTTTTTTATAAAAAAAGGGATAAAAAGAGGACCAATAAAAATTATTCAACTGTGTGAAATTTGGTTGTTAGTATATTTTCTCCAGCTGTTCATTTAGACCAGCTGGAGTCAGAGTTTTTAAATTTGGATCCAGTACATCTCTCGTTTCTTTAATTGTTCAAAGGTATCATGGCGTGCATTGGGAACTTGTTCTATTAGAGTGATAGTGAACAAAACAGGATTGCTGTGGTGATGTGAGGTGAAGTGGCGTGACAAACTGTGTAGGGGATAATTTTTGAGGATGTTTCTTTTGTGCTGTCCAACCCTTTCTCGCACCAATTGTGTGGTGCGGCCCACATATTGTAATCCGCAAGGGCAGGATATAACGTAAATAACATTCCTGGATGTACAGTTGATGTGGCTATTAATAGAGTATGTTTTATTGGTGGCGCTTGATTTGTAATTGTCTGTGACGCAAATAAATTGACAGGCCTGGCATTTTTTGCTCATACGGGGGAAAGATCCTGGTTGTTTGTGAGTTTCGGGGCTTGGTTCTGGTGTTGCAATAGTGTTAACACGGCTGGGGGCTAATATGCTTTTTAAATTGGGGGCTCTTCTGAATGTTACAGATGGGGTTTTTGGCAATAGGGGTAGTAGATAGGGATCCTGAAGTAACATTTCCCACCTGCTGTTGATAATCTGTCGAATTTGGCTGTGTTGTGAACTAAATTTGGTAATAAATCTGCAGGGGTTTTCTTGGGGTGTGGTTGTGTTTGTTTTGGGTTTGGGAGATGAATGAACGGCTTTTAGTCTAGCATTCTTTATTAATTTACGTGGATATTTTCTGGTTATGAATTTGTCCGTAAGTGTCTGTGATTGAGCTTTATAAACATCTGGGTCTGTGCAAACTCTTACGGCCTTTCCAAAAGATCCCGTTTTTACTGCTGAATGGTATATTTATTTGGAAACATGTAGCGAAGGGATGATGGAGAGAATCATCACTAAACGTACTAGCCTAATTGAGGGTTTACAACCCACCATCACTTGTCACGCCACTTCACCTCACATCACCACAGCAATCCTGTTTTGTTCACTATCACTCTAATAGAACAAGTTCCCAATGCACGCCATGATACCTTTGAACAATTAAAGAAACGAGAGATGTACTGGATCCAAATTTTAAAAACTCTGACTCCAGCTGGTCTAAATGAACAGCTGGAGAAAATATACTAACAACCAAATTTCACACAGTGGAATAATTTTTATTGGTCCTCTCTTTTTATCCCTTTTTTATAAAAAAAATTTTTTTATAATTTTTTGTATAATTTTATAATATTTTATAAATACAGTGGTGTGAAAAACTATTTGCCCCCTTCCTGATTTCTTATTCTTTTGCATGTTTGACACACTTAAATGTTTCTGCTCATCAAAAAAACGTTAACTATTAGTCAAAGATAACATAATTGAACACAAAATGCAGTTTTAAATGATGGTTTTTATTATTTAGTGAGAAAAAAAAACTCAAAACCTACATGGCCCTGTGTGAAAAAGAAATTGCCCCCTGAACCTAATAACTGGTTGGGCCACCCTTAGCAGCAATAACTGCAATCAAGCGTTTGCGATAACTTGCAACGAGTCTTTTACAGCTCTCTGGAGGAATTTTGTCCCACTCATCTTTGCAGAATTGTTGTAATTCAGCTTTATTTGAGGGTTTTCTAGCATGAACCGCCTTTTTAAGGTCATGCCACAACATCTCAATAGGATTCAGGTCAGGACTTTGACTAGGCCACTCCAAAGTCTTGATTTTGTTTTTCTTCATCCATTCAGAGGTGGATTTGCTGGTGTGTTTTGGGTCATTGTGCTGCTGCAGCACTTAAGATCGCGTCAGCTTGAGTTGACGAACAGATGGCCGGACATTCTCCTTCAGGATTTTTTGATAGACAGTAGAATTCATGATTCCATCTATCACAGCAAGCCTTCCAGGTCCTGAAGCAGCAAAACAACCCCAGACCATCACACTACCACCACCATATTTTACTGTTGGTATGATGTTCTTTTGCTGAAATGCTGTGTTACTTCTACGCCAGATGTAACGGGACATGCATCTTCCAAAAAGTTCAACTTTTGTCTCGTGGGTCCACAGGGTATTTTCCCAAAAGTCTTAGCAATCATTGAGATGTATTTTTAGCAAAATTGAGACGAGCCTTAATGTTCTTTTTGCTTAAAAGTGGTTTGCGCCTTGGATATCTGCCATGCAGCTTGTTTTTGCCCAGTCGCTTTCTTATGGTGGAGACGTGAACACTGACCTTAATTGAGGCAAGTGAGGCCTGCAGTTCTTTAGATGTTGTCCTGGGGTCTTTTGTGGCCTCTCGGATGAGTTTTCTCTGCGCTCTTGGGGTAATTTTGGTCGGCCGGCCACTCCTGGGAAGGTTCATCACTGTTCCATGTTTTTGCCATTTGTGGATAACGGCTCTCACTGTGGTTCGCTGGAGTCCCAAAGCTTTAGAAATGGCTTTATAACCTTTACCAGACTGATAGATCTCAATTACAATATTTTTGTTCTCATTTGTTCCTGAATTTCTTTGGATCTTGGCATGATGTCTAGCTTTTGAGGTGCTTTTGGTCTACTTCTCTGTGTCAGATAGCTCCTATTTAAGTGATTTCTTGATTGAAACAGGTGTGGCAGTAATCAGGCCTGGGGGTGACTACAGAAATTGAACTCAGGTGTGATAAACCACAGTTAAGTTATTTTTTAACAAGGGGGGCAATCACTTTTTCACACAGTGCCATGTAGATTTGGAGTTTTTTTTCTCACTAAATAATAAAAACCATCATTCAAAACTGCATTTTGTGTTCAATTATGTTATCTTTGACTAATAGTTAACGTTTTTTGATGAGCAGAAACATTTAAGTGGGACAAACATGCAAAAGAATAAGAAATCAGGAAGGGGGCAAATAGTTTATCACACCACTGTAGATGTTTTATAATTGCACGTGTTTAACTCTACTGATATTGACATTCCTTGAAGAAATGCAATTTTTCTCTTTCGCCTTTCCTGAGCCTATTTTTCCCAATAGCCCCATGCAGCTGTCCCGTGCCCTCACCGTCTCCCTCCGATCCTCCTGGCCCCGCCGGCAGCCACTTCCTGTTTCGGTGACAGGAGCTGACAGGCTGGGGATGCGAGTAATTCTTCGCGTTCCCAGACACCTTAGCACCCTCTATGCTGCTATATGGTAAATGCTATAGCAGCATAGATGGCGCTATTGTGGCCAGGAACGCGAAGTATCACTCGCGTCCCCAGCCTGTCAGCTCCTGTCACCGAAACAGGAAGTGGCTGCCGGTGGGGCCAGGAGGATTGGAGGGAGACGGCGAGGGCACCGGACAGCTGAAGGGGGCTATTGGAAGCCCCAGGTGAGTAAAATTTTTTTTTTCTTAAGTGTCCCTTTAAGAAAATGGTATATCAGCATAGGGGATGCCCATCCAAATTTAACAAAATTTAGGACAGATGGCTGGACAAAGTCAATTGATGCATTATATGGATAATTAATGCTGTTAACCGATCTATGCTCACTAACACTCATTACCTTACTCAATTGTCCACTCACTACTGCTCTTGAACTCTGGCTTCCTCTCCCCTAACCATCTGGCGTTCCAGCTCCTACACAACTAGAGATCCGCTACATTTGCTGAACTCTCTTTCTCTCTTTTCCCACATGCCTATACCAATATGCCTGTTTTCATGGGTAACCCTTCCCATCTGCTATTTTCAAGTATGTGGTGTTATACAGATTGTGTTCATATTTCCTATGTACAGCTTTGTAAAGTATCTAAAAACTCTGTTTTTCTACGTACTTATATACTCTGTAATGATCCTTTTATATTCAATAAACCTTTTGGTTGATAAAAAAAACAACAACTCACAGGCCGAACAAGGAAAGCGCTGATCAGAAATGCAGTCAAGAGGCCCATGGTGACTCTGGACGAGCTGCAGAGATCTACAGCTCAGGTGGGAGACTCTGTCCATAGGACAACTATTAGTCATGCACTGTACAAAGTTGGCCTTTATGGAAGAGTGGCAAGAAGAAAGGCATTGTTAAAGTATAAGAAGTCCCGTTTGCAGTTTGCCACAAGCCATGTGGGGGACACAGCAACCATGTGGAAGAAGGTGCTCTGGTCAGATGAGACCAAAATGGAACTTTTTGGCCAAAATGCAAAACGCCATGTGTGGCAGAAAACTAACACTGCACATCACTCTGAACACACCATCCCCACTGTCAAATATGGTGGTGGCAGCATCATGCTCAGGGGGTGCATCTCTTCAGCAGGGACAGCATAGTTGATGGGAAGATGGATGTAGCCAAATACAGGGCAAATACGCTCTCTTCCAGCGGCATGTACCACGCCTCGCAATGCGTCCCGCAATGCGAGGCGTGGTACATGCCGCTGGAAGAGAGCGTGTGACGCTATGTACCCCTCGACCAGCACATGGATTTAGCAAGTCTGGCCGGTCAGAGAAGATTACCCCTCAACTCGTGGAGTATCATTCAGTGATGGCAGAGGAAGCCGCGGGACGCCGCGGACACAAGTATACAAGCGCTGAGATGATCTTATAAGAGACGAGACGTGACATGAGGTGGTGAGTGCTGCTGAGCAGCATTGGAATAAGCAACATATAAGGACTATGCATAATTAAGAAAGCTCAAGGGATCCCTAACCATGCTGTGTGAGTGCAGCCCATTGTAGAGGAAGGTGTAGTCCATGGACATTAGTTTTTCCTTGGAAGATTAAAGCAATATATGGAACTGTGATGCAGAAATTATACTAATTAAAAACAATGGTGCATGAGCCAGCCTGGGGCCCCGGGAACTCTCACTGCCCGGGGCCCCAGAACCAGCATCTAACACCATGTGTGAGCGCAGCCAAAACCTTGGAGCTGCCACCTCCAAGGCCTGTCTCCTACTGCTCTAAAACTTAACAAACACACAATTGGAGAAACTCACTCCCAAACAGTTCTCTGCTGCTTTATAAAGCCTGCAGTCTGCTTATAAGCCAATGAGAAGTGCACACATAATACACCTAGCTTGCAGTGATAATCAAGCAAAAGCTGAGCAAGTCAGCCAATTAGTAGGAGAGGGCTTCAGTTGCATATAGACAATGGCTATATGACCAGCAGGGGGCACCAGCGTGCAGGATATTCCCTCATCTGGCCCCCTCCTAACTAAACTGCATGGGATACTACAATAATTAAAAACAAAATTATACTGACTAGATCTCAAACAGAATTCCATTGATAAATGCGATGCTGCAAAGAAAACTAGATAGATCTTGAATTGCTATTCAAACTGAGCATTTTTGTGCTGACCAGGCCATAATTTGCATGTGCATGTGTTGGTGTGAATGGGGAGCGCTCCAATCCAATGTAGGCATTGTTTTTAGGGGGGTAGGGGTTGTTTATTGCGGGGTTTGTATACTGAATTAATAAATTATGAAGCATTGTGAGAAATTAGTTCCCTTGTTTTGTTGTTAAGGATATTGGCACCCTTTGCTCCCCCTAAAGGGGTAAATGCACATTAAATAACCTGTTCTCCAGTATTTAATATGGTGCTATGCAATATGAGCCTCCTGCACTCGGCACTAAACAGCTGCACTTTGCTTTGGGGAATGCTTTCTTTCACTGTGCAACGTTTGCATTCAAAGTACAGATGAACATATAGGTGAAATACATGTAAAGCATATGATTGCCGCATGTGGGTATTGTGTGGAAACAAACATTTATGCTCTCTGCTCGTCCCTCCTCCCTTCTCTGTCCACTCCTTGCCCTCTGTCCATCTTCTCCCCTTCTCTGTGTGTCCACCCCCCTCCGATTCTCCTGTCCTGCTAGTCATTTCACCCCCAATGCTTCCGTAGTAAAATGATCCGAGATTCGGATCAAAGATCCTGATCTTTTCAATGATCCGATTCGAATCATCCGGATCATTGAAAAGATCCGAACTTCGCATCTCTAATTAGAGGCAGAGGATCAGAAAGGCAGCCTAGAAACTGGTATTGTTTAAAGGAAATAAATATGGCAGCCTCCATATACCTCTCACTTGACATTATTCAATGCACTTGATGCATTGTGTGCATGTGACCTTCCCCCACAAAAGTGACGATTAGCCAATGCATATTAGGTGCCTTATTTCCACCTCAATAGAATGGTCACATGACTGATAATTGCTTGGGGTAGGGGGGACTCATAGAAGCCCTAACGTTGCACTATTTTTAATATGTCTTATTTCTTGTAAACTACGAATCAGCTAATCACTATAACAAGTAGCTTCTGCGCACGAAAATGGGCAGATTTAATTATATAAATATTAGGTCTTCATTCATCAGAATCCCTGTGTTTAGCTCTGCAGTTCTGTCATATTACAGAGAGGAAGAGGCGCGTGTTATTGAGCGGACACCTTGTGCTGCAGCGTACCAATAGAGTTGCGATCCTTAGCTAGACCAATTGGCACACGGGGTAGGAGGGACTGTGAACAAATGCGGCCTGTCCGTTGCTCTATGGCACGGTGATCGGCGGAAGTACGAGGCTCCTAGATACAGGAACCGGATTTAGGTTCGAAGAAGCTAATCGAGGTTAGAAAATTACAACCGTACGTACGTAAAAATGTAAAGCGATTCTTGTTAGCTTAGCAACATAGATGCCATATATGTGAAACTGGTTGTTTATGTCCTCTCGTCAGTCCAGAAGAATGGGAAGGAGGAGACGCCTTATTTGTTGTTGTACGTGTGAATGTGATATTCATGGAAAAAACTGTCCAGGTGACGTGCTTGCACCTGTACGCTACAATCTTATGTGTATTTCAAGAAAACGTAAATTAGGCCAAGGGAAGTTGTCTTTACATTCCTTTTGTTATATTAAATTCCATCCTAAGTCCCTTTGATGTGAGTTTGCTTCAGAAGTGACGCCTAGGAAAATGTGCTGTTTGATTTACCTGTTATCGGATATATGTTAAAGTTCTGAATCTCTCATAACATTGTCACTCGTTTCACGTTACATTGAATGGCATAATTTATATAGACTTGTCCAAGCTATGAGCACTAAAGCTCAAGTGTAGTTACAGGCTTTGTCCCAGCCTGTCATATAATGGAATGCCTGTGTAACGATTGTGGAATTCTCTAACACTGCGGAAATCCTCCACAAGCGTATAATTTGAGAGAACCCAGCAAAAGGTGCAAAGCACCTGTAGAGGGAAATTCCTGTCGGCAGATGGAGCTGTGGAGTGCAGAGGAACAGATCCTCTGCCCTGCCACAGACGCCAGACAGGAATTGTACGAAAGGAAGAAACGCAGGGCAAGAAAGCCCTGAAAGAGAGAGAGCAAAGCGACAGAGGGTATGCGTGTCCACCAATCTAGTCGCCACTCTGCGACGATGAACACACAACCATGAAGATCAGGTGAGAAGGCAATCGCAGGAGATGGCGATTGCTAACAGCGACACAAGACAGAATAAGCACAGAGAAGGAATGTATGTGTGTGCACCAATCTAGTCGCCAACCTGCGACGGTGGACACGCAACAAAGGAAACCGAGTGAGAACGCAATCGCCTGAGAAGCAATTGTGAATGAGAATGAGCAAAGGGACAGATTGTATGTGCACCAATCTAGTCGCCAACCCGCGACGGTGCATACACAACAGCAGATATGAAGTAGGAACGCAATCGCGAGAGAGGCGATTGCCAGAGGTGACACAAGGCTACAGCAAGGCAGAGCACGGGAGTAGCAAAGGCACAGCAAATCATACAAGGAGAAGATAAGGAAAATAATAAACGCGAACACCGCACTCATTCGCAACAGCGAACGCGTTTACTGCGCGGTCTCCGCGTGTTAAGCACAACAGAGACAAGCACGCCTAACTAACCACCGACAGATGAACACGAAACAGAGGACGCGAGCGCTTGCTTAACGGTTACCTCACCGAGCCTCCTGCAAGCGTTCGTATCAGAACAGACAGATACACGAAAACAGGAATAAGTGAGAGATACGATCCACTGCTCTTTCCGCCAGAGCGAGTGCGATCCAAGTAAGGCAACAGAGCTTGCAGGATCCCCTGCTCTTTCCGCCAGAGCAAGTGCGATCCAAGTATAGCAAGATAGCTTAGCAGGATCCGCTGCTCTTTCCGCCAGAGCGAGTGTGATCCAAGTATAGAAACAGAGCGAGCTGAATCCACTGCTCTTTCCGCCAGAGCAAGTGCGATCCAAGCACAGCAAGAGAGACAGAACAGGCAATACAAATAATACAATCCTGACTGCTCTAGCAAGGATGCCTAGCGCAGTCCCAGGAATTACTCTAAGCTAATCTTCAAACAATAAGCACCGCTGACACTTCAGGAGTGTTTCACAGAACAAACCCTTATGACCAGCCACGTACTGTGGAATCACATGGTATATATAGAGCAAGCCTACAAAGGATGTGGCTAGGCAATTTGCATGACAAACGTATGCAAATTCCTCAGCAGCAGCAAGCTGCAAAACTGACAAAAGGTCTCTCTTCCAGAGACCTGCAGAATGCAGACCTGAACAGTCGTCAAAAAGAGCGGATCATTACAGCCTGTCAACTTTTTTTTAGGCAATCATTATTCTAATTGGATTCACAATAAGTAATTCATTGGATGTGAATGCCAGGAGCTTGTTTACTTTAGGGGACCCAGCAGGAAACTTCATAGGGAAATTTACTGTGTTTCCCCGAAAATAAGACAGTGTCTTATATTAATTTTTGCTCTAAATGTTGTGCTAGGGCTTATTTTTGAGTGGATGCCTTATATTTCTATGAACACACAAGTTCCTGTGCTGTGTTTCCTCCTGCCTTCCCCACTGTGCTGCCTCTTCCTCTGCTGGATCCACTTCTTGAGTGCCCCTGTGTCCCCTTTGTACCTTTAGTGTCGTCCTGGTGTCCCCCTCTGTACCTGTGTCCTCCTCTATCCCCTAAACGCCTGTGTCCCATGTAACCCTATGTCCTCCTGATGTCCCCTGTGCCCTCCAATGTCCCCCTGCATCCTCCTCTTATCCCTAGCTCCATATTGCGCTGTCCCCCCGTCCTGCAATATCCCCACAATCCTCATCCCCCCCCCAACTCCATGCTGCTGTGTCCCCGATCTTTAGCCTATTGGGAAGAAGTACGCCGATTAGTGCTTCTACTGGAGCCGATGATCTTGTAGGCAGGACCATGGCTCTGTTATTGGGCTGATCACTGTGCTCGCTGAATAGCAGCGACTGCAGTGATTGGCCCAATGATGGAGCCTTGGTCCTGCCCGTGAGACCATGGGCTGCAGTAGAAACACAAGATGCCATACTTTTCCCTTTACTGCAGTTAGGGCTTACTTTTGGGGTAGGGCTTATATTCCAAGCATGCTAGAAATTCCTGCTAGCGCTTACTTTTAGGGGATGTCTTAATTTCAGGGAAAGAGGGTAGCTAACGTGATTGGATGGACCCTCTTGCAATCGAAGTTTGATATTTATTTATTTTTTTTCACGTTTCCCCTACCCTTCCAACACTCCACTGCACTTTTATAAAAAAAGCTTTTGCAGACGATTCCGTTTTTTAATTTCCTGATGTCAGTCAGGAAGTGAACTCCTTTCACCCGGAAATGAATAAATACAATGTATTGCTTCATAAAAGTGTGAACGCAATTGCCCCATAAAGCGATTTTGTGAGCGTTTAACGCTCTTCCTATACCTACCATTAGAGCAAAATCGCAAAAGTGGAAAAGGCACCGATTTGAATCTTCTCATAGAGAATCATTGCACAAGCGTTTTGTGGGCGATTTAAAAAAAGGCCGAAAATGCCCTAGATGTGAACAATAGGGCTGCTCAAATCCGACCCGGGAGACATCCGGATAGTTGTTATCCGGATATCTCCCAGGAAAGCTGTGCCGGGGGGGGGGGGGTGTCAATCTTATTACAATGACGTCCTCTTCCGGTCCGTACGCGTCCCCTCTCACCATGCGTTCCGAACGCCGCATTCGTCGGTCACGTGACACAAACCTTTCCTCCTTCAACCCGGAAGGAGGAAGTGTTTGTAGTTATGTGACCGGCGCAGGCGGAGCTTGGAACGCATGGTGGGAGGCGACGCGTACGGACCCAAAGAAGACGTCGTGGTAAGATCGACCCCTCCGCACAGCTTTCCTGGGAGATATCCGGATAGCAACTATCCGGATGTCTCCTGGGTCGGATTTGAGCAGCCCTAGTGAACAAGCCCTTACCATTTTGTTTCCCAAATGAGAGCAGAGGTTGGTAAAAAGTGCAGTAATAGTGAAAAAAACATTCTGTAAAAATATGGAATAAGTGCGGAAAATAGTTTTCAGAGAATTTTTTGGGGTACTATTCCGTTAGCTGGGCGCAACCACTAGGTGTCGTTAATTACTATTCCCCCTCCAGGCCGCCATGGATAGTAGGGAAAGATGTAACTCTGCTGAGTTTTTCGCTACCTACTGGTAGCGCCCGGCTAACGGAAAATAATTTTTTTTTTTTTTTTTTTAGTCCAACAAACACAGCTCAAAAGGCTATCATCACAAAAGGATTGAAGTGGGTTGAAAAATAGACTGGCATATGTGTCATGCAAGCAAAAAAGATTGTGTAGCTGACTCATCAATGCAAAATATAATTTATTTAAGCTAAATAGTGAAACATTTTCAAACTGCATGGGATGGCCACCCCGCTTCACGCACCACAGACCCTACCACACACAGGTGCACCGTACAGACAGCACTAGAATAAGTATGGGATTAGTAAGCTTCACATAGCTCAGGACAGTCACTAGACATACTAAATTAACTTCGTTAGCCGGATTCCTCATGCACCAGAGATGGCATTAAGGCATATGGTTAGCAACAGCATAAGTCATTAGACATGAAGCAGAGCCATCACAGCAGTAGCATAATTAGCCTTGCCAGACATCTCTTAGCAGCAGATCATCCACAGCTGACATTTCAATGTGATTCACTAAGGCAGTAGCTGACACAGTAGCTTTGACCGTTTTAGTGCATGTCATAATGTGCAGATCTCACCAGTGTGCGAAACATCAAAGCCGACGTCCTTATTCAGTGTGCACAGCACTCTGAGATGAAAGCCACAATCCAAAGGACCGCATGTCTTGCACCGCAGATGAGCCCACTGTGTGCAGGGTTAGGGACACGGGGGAGAACAGCAGTGGCTCAAGACTCCCGGGCAGCACACAGAGCCAGTGTTGAATCCAGCCTACAACATCCCCGTTCCACGCTGTGCTAGTGTAGCGGCGTGGCGTCACATGAGAGGCTTTGTTCACACTACAAATCGCTAAAAGCAAACGCTGAGCGTTTTCTGGCATTTTTTCTCAATAGTAATTTGAGCGTTTTTTCACTGTATGGGATAGCGTTTTTCAGTGTTTTCCAGTGTTTTACAGGAGATGGCCACTAGCCAGGAAACAGAGGTGTTTTATGGGTAATCTGCTCTGTCTTGTGGCTAATCTGCTATATTTACTGAGTAAATGTGCTGAAAAAATGCTGATTATTGTGAACAGCCCAGCGCTTTTGGGCGATTTTGGAGCACTCCTGTCTTTAACATTGAAGCGCTAATTTCTCAAAATCGCTCAGAAATGGTGCAGGTTACGAGTTTGCGTTTCAGCTAATCGCTGAAAAACACAAAACACTTAAGTGACAACTGCCACATATACTTAACATCGACCAATCGCTTTTCAAAATGCAAGTGATTTCCAGCGATGCTGAAATCAACTGAAAAGCTCTCTAGTGTGAATAGGGTCAGAGAGTGCAGACTCCCTACTGCAGTTTTGCCAGCTTCCTTGGGGGTGTGGCCTAACACTCTCACAACAGCACTTTCAAACAAAACAACCACCAATAATAGACTAGCTTGACCTGATGGGAGGGATGCTGCTACGTCACTAGGGGAAAACCAACCACAAGATGAAGAGTGGGACACATGTCATTTTAATTGGCTGACGCTTTGCCAGACCAAATCCCCTTTGCATAAACATGCGTGAGCGGCTAATCAAAGTAGAGACAGTTCCTTAAGCAGCAAATTGAAGTGGCTGGATTCCCCGGAGACCCGCTACACCTATCACTCCCACACGCCACAGATCTATTATTATTATTATTTAGTATTTATATAGCGCTGACATATTCCGCAGCGCTGTACAGAGTATACATTGTCTTGTCACTTAACTGTCCCTCTGAGGGGCTCACAATCTAATCCCTACCATAGTACTATGTCTATGTATGTATTGTGTAGTGCCTGTATCTATAAAGGCCGAATGATCAGAACTGCCAACATTTTTATTTCATAGACCATTCAGGTCACAAAATCAAATTCCAAAGGGGGAGGGAAGGGAAGAAAAAAATAAGTGGTTAAAGCGGAATATAACCCTGCATTTCAACTTTGCTCTAAAACATTTACAGCATATTATATGCAACCAGCATTTTTTTTTATTTTTATTTTTTTATTTTTTTACTAGACCAGCATTGGAAGGGTTACCCACAGAGCTTTAAAGTGCTTGGAGAGAACTGCCAAAGTTTAGATCGATACATTTAAGTAAACAAAATGTAGCAAGTGAGGAATGTTGCACATTCTTTGACTGTCCTCCAGCTCCTGCACAGTCAGAGAGAGTGAGTCACATTCCACAGTTGTTACATTTAAGCAAAGCAAAATGTATCTTTAAGCTTCGGATGCGGCAGCAGTTCTCTCCAGGAACTTTAAAGCTGTGTGTGTGTAACCCTTCCAATGCTGGTCTAGTAAAAAAAAAATGCTGGTTGCATATAATATGCTGTAAATAATGTTTCAGAGCAAAGTTGAAATGCAGGGTTATATTCCACTTTAAATAAGTAATAAAAATAACAAGTTTCTACACCGTTGCAGCCTTATCAGCTGTGTTAACTACCCACCCCACTCCATAAACAATACCGGGGGGGGGTGGGGAGGTGTGTCTGGCGACAGGAGAACTCACCTCCCCATCCAAAATATTGTTAATATGCTCAGACATACGTGTCCGTAATTGGCGTTTGGTCTTGCCGATGTAAAAAGCCCCACAGTGGCACATCAACAGATATACCACCAATTCGGTCTTAAAATTTGTAAAATGGGGTAAAGTGAATCTTCTGCTGTCTGGTAACGCTATCTGTTTCCCTACCTGAATGTAACGGCAGTAATCACCGCTGCCGCAAGTGTAGGTTCCCGTTATCTTGCAGTGTAATTTAGGGGAGATGCCTGAAAAATGGCTGCGTACAACCATATCTCTTAGGGCCTGTTTCCACTACAGCAAATCTGCATGTATTTTCTGCGTGCAGATTCGCATAAGCAATAAAAGTGGATGGGTCTGTTTGTCTTGCAAAAAAAAATCTGCACGGCAGACCCATCAGAATTCGCACGCCGCATGCGATTCGTCTGTAATGTAACTAAATAGGAAAACCACAAGCATTTTAGTCTTGCGGCTTTCCATGCATTTCTGCGTGCGTTTTAGTTTAAAAACCCATGTCAATGCATGCCGGCATTGACATGGTTAAAATCGCATAGCGCAAACCGCAAGTGATTCCGTGTAAAAATCCACATACAAACGCTAACACAACCGCATGCAAATTCGTTGCCGCAATTTCCGCGTAGAAAATGCACCGCAGTGGTGGAAACGGTCCCGCAAGGTCTTCGCTCAACGGAACGTAATTGTCGGAGAGGGGAGTACAACCCGACCCACCTCTGGATCTGAAGTACCAACGCTTGTTTAGAATATATCTGGGTGCAGGATGCTGCTCACAAAATCTAGTACAAAAACGTATTGTATCATTCGCTTGTGATCAATACTTTGGCTTGCGAAGTTCATGACGCTGGCTTGTCTTGGCACGACTGAAAGCCCGATGCAGATTTCTATCTGGATAACCGCGAGCCCGAAATCTCCTTCGTAAATCACGAGCCTCATCCATAAACGTTTAAAATTCGGAGCAATTCCGTCGCGCCCATAAATATTGTCCCATCGGGATACCCCTCGTGGGGTGGGTGAAAGCTGTCTGCGCGTAGCAGTGCATTGCTAGCTGTAGATTTTCTGTATAACTTGGTGGATGTATAGCCATCCTGATCTAATGATATAAACACATCCTGGAAGGGTATCCCGACTGGACTGAAATCCAAAGTGAAACACAAATTTCGATCGTTTTGATTAAGGCATTCAACAAACCGAATCAATAACTCGGAAGTCCCTATCCAGAGGACTAAAATATTGTCAATGTACCTGTGCCACGCTAGAACGTGGCTCAGGTATGACGCAAATTTCTCATCGTCAAAAATGTGGCGCTCCCACTGCCCCAGATACAGGTTTGCGTACGACGGGGCACACGTCGTCCCCATCGCCACACCCTGCACCTGAAGGTAGTGTTCGCCATCGAATGTAAAGAAATTGTTGGTCAACAGAAATTCCAACAGTTCTAACAAAAAAAAACATTGAGAAGCATCCTGCACCCCAAGCTCATTTAGAAAATAGGCCGTAGCAAGGACGCACAGGCCGTGCGAACGTTTTGTGGGCGTTTTTGAAAATCGTCTGCGCTTGAAAAAAAAAAAGCCTAAAAACGTTCTATATGTGAACAAGCTCTTACCGTTTTTTGTTTTTTTCCCCCCAAGTGAGAGCAAAGGTCGGTAAAAAGTGCAGTAATAATGAAGAAAAATGAATCAAACATTCTGTAAAAATGCGGAATAAGTATTGAAAAATAGTTTTCAGAGAAGTCCAGCAAACAGCTCAAAATGCTGTAGACTACATGTAATTTTGATGTGAAATAAAAAATATCATCAGGTACTTACCGGTGATAAAGAATCGGTAATTAAAGGAAACCATAAATGAATGCTTTGGCACAAAATAAACATATCCCGATAGATTTTACAAAATAAATACTATACCTGGTATACCTGGCTGCTCTGGTGTGCCTTTTTTTTTTTTTTTTTTTACTTTATTGTGAATTTCATCTTTTGCGGAATTTAAAGATACCCTGTAACAAAATGTTCAGCCTTATTTCTTCTATCCTATAAGTTCCTATACCTGTTCTAATGTGGTCTGTCTTACTGCAGCCTTTCCTAGTTACATAGTGGCTGTATTATCTCTGTTATCTAATGTAATCTTCTTTCCTTTGTCAGCTCAGGCAGGAATGTGCTGCTCTGCTATGATAGAAGTTATGCACACCCTCTCCACGCCCCCTGCAGGCTCTGTATGAGTCACAGACTGAGCTTCTCTGGGCCTGTCACATTCTGGTTAGCAGCCGTGTTCTTTGTAAACACTGCCTAAAACTGTCAATTACAAGCCAGGATCTCAGCAGGGAGTGGCAGAAACAGCAAAGAGGGGCCCAGGAGAAAATAATTAATAGAATGATATGCTTTTTATTGTAAGAATTTTAGAGTACAGATTCTCTTTTAAGTGTAAAATAAGGATGTTTTACAGACACTCATCACTTTTTTTTTTTTTCTGCACGTTTTCCGTGAGCGTTAATTTCAGGTGGAAAACATTGTGAATGCGAACATGGTCTTAATTTACTCGGTAATTTTCCAACCTTTGGTTACTGCATGCGGTTACTCATTGTGAATAGAGCACAATGCTTTGTGATTTAAGAGGGAACTGTTTTTGGAGAACTGTTCCCTGTGAAGTTTCCTGCTGGGTCCCCTAAAGGTGACTAGTGCCATATGCCAAATCAACATACACTTGTGCAATGACTCTTCTATTCAATTTTTTTCTTTCCAAGAATAGTTTCTGAGGTTTTTTTGTTTATTTTATTGTAAAGCCTGCAGTCAATAAGTATATGCCAGCACATTTGAGTAAGGGATTTCCAGGAATGTAGGGGGCCGGTTTGCACTAGGAGCTGTGGTCATTTCCAATTTTGCTCAGAGCTCTTGTTGTGCTGGGAAGATGCAGCCCAAATCGTTAAGCTATGCTGTGCATGGCTATAGGGATTTGGGTGTCTGCTGCAGAATCTGTAGGATTCCATCCTGATTCGCACAGTAGTGCCATCTGGATGGCAAAGTAATTGACAAGATAGGGAGTGTTTTCACACCCCTCTTACTTGAGTGGAAACGCTGCAGATTAGTGCCAAATTTGGCACTATTGCAAGCCCTAAGGGTCCGTTCACATCTAAAACAGCAAAATGCCGGCAAATACCACCGGCGTTTTGCGAGAGTGATTTCTCTGTGATTAACGTGGAAAAATCACTGGACACTGCAGTGATTTGGAAGTGATCGCGATTAGCGGTGCTATGCATGCTAATCACAATCGTGAATCGCCGGCAAATCGCATGTAGCTGCATGTAACACGTTTGCGGCAGTAATAAGAACACTGTCATAGTGTTACATGTGCTTGCGGTTTTCAAAAACCGCTAGCGCCCGGTTTGCCTTGAGCGGGAATCACGCGATTCCCGCTCAAGTGAGAACGGACCCTAAGTGTGACCCAGATTATTGATTAACGTAGACTGTCACATCTGAAGCGTTTATGTATGCAGAAAAGAAAACGCGTGAAATTTAATCTTTTAAGGGGTTCTGTGGAGGGGATCAAAAGACAAAATCCGACACTTACCTCGGGCTTCTATCGACCCCCTGCAGCTGTAATGTCCAGCGCCGTCCTCCTACAATCCTCTGTTCCCCGCCGCCGGTCCTGGTCTAATATTCGTCTAAATAGACAAATGGTGCTCCCGTGTGCAATGGTAGCTTACTGCGCAGTCCAAAGTTTTCTTGTACTGCGGCGTAAGCTCCCGATGACGCACACGGTAGCGAGCATGCGCGTGGCCACGGCCGGGCAGCCGCAGTTGGATTACGTGACGAATCAGACCGGGACCGGCGGCGGGGATCAGAGGACCTGACAGCTGCAGGGGGCCGATAGAAGCACCAGGTACGTGTTGGATTTTGTCTTTTTAACCCCCCCCCCCCCCTGCTCAGAACCCCTTTCAGATAACTTCTCTCCAGGTTCTTGGACAATCAGATCTATTGATTGACTCAGTTTGGGACACTCAGAAGCCTGGTCTTTAGACCCCTTCCCTTGTCTTACCTATACTGTTCTTGGGTAACTTTGGTCAACCATTTTGGTTTTCAGTATCCCCTGTATACTGCTGAAACCAGAAGTTTTCTCTTGGCTCCTGATTTAGCTACACTAACAGCTTGAGTGCCCGGTTGACTCTTTGCTATCTCCTCCTTTTATGTTCACTTAGTATCTGAAAAAATTATTTATATTTATTTATTGTATTTATAAAGCTCCAACATATTACATAGTTATGTACATCAGTTAAGGTTACAGACAATATTTAGAGGTGACATACAGCAATAAGACAATGCAGGAATACATGCAAACCAGATCACGCAGCACAGTATGAGTACAAGGTGATGCTTAGTCACTGGATGGGAGCATGGAGATTAGGCAAGTCGAGTTCACTCAGATCCATAGGATGGGTGTACGGTAATGATGGTGCATGATTAGGTAAGAGACATGAGGAGGGCCCTGCCCGAAGGCTTACAATCTAGAGGGAGAGGTGGGGACACGAAAGGTATGGGACCAGAGTTCAGCTGTGGGTTAAGAGCACGGGTGGGGTAGGCCAGTGAAAAGGTGAGTTTTTGAGGGCCTTTCTGAAGATGTTACAGGAGGGGGGAAACCCTAATGGGGGGGAGGTAGAGAGTTCCATAGTGTTGGAGCAGCTCTTGAGAAGTCCTGGAGGCGTGCATGGGATTGGGTGATGTGGGGGCAGTCAGGCCAAGTTCATTGGAGGAGCAGAGTGAGTGGCCAGGTGCATACCTCTGGGTAAGATTGGAAATGTAGGTTGGGCAGGTTTTGTGGACAGAATTGTAGGCCAGACACAGTGTATTGAATCTGATTATGGACTGGATAGGAAGCCAGTGGAGGGATTCAGAGAGGGGAACCGCTGTGGTGGAGCGATAGGAGGAGTGGATAATTCTGGTTGCCGCATTCATGACGGACTGCAGAGGGGCAATTTGGCTCATAGGGAGACTAGACAGAAGGTTGTTGCAGTAGTCAAGGCGGGAAATTATCAGGGCATGGGTGAGGAGTTTGGTGGTGACAGAGGTCCGGAAAGGGCAGATCTTGCAGATGTTACGAAGGTGGAAGTTGCAGGTCTTCGTCTAGCATCTAGACTAGTGACAACAGGCGGTATCCGTTCTCATAGGCCTCATTGGACACATTTTCCTGTCCAGTCAGGGAAAATGTGCTAAGCTGGGACTTTGCATCCTGTCTCACGTTCCACAGGACACAGATCTGTGTATGATCCGTGTTTTGTATCAAGTGGAAGAGGATTCCATTTTTTTAACATAGGATCTGCTTCCTGCGTTTAAGCGGAGCTTCAAAATGTATCGCATGGATACGATTTTTAAACCAGCCCTAAGTCAGTTTTTCATTTTGTTCTGTTCCTTCGCAACTGCTCTGTGCCTGCCAGTGCACCTATCCTAGAGCCTTAGCAGGAGCATCAGGCTTCCCTTGGTTTGCAAAATACCAATGGGAGCAGCTTGGTGAGACCCTTGCTTGACACATGTTGGCAAGTTACAGGAAAAAAAATAAATGTTATCACCTTTTGCACAGAAATCTTGGGAAAATTGAACGCCAGGGAGGTTAAACGTGGCCATACATCAGGCGACTTAGCGGCCTATCGAACATCCAATTCGATTAGTATAATCGGTGCCACCAAGTGCATACCCGACAGACAATGCGACCAATTTCAAGATGAAAATTGGTCGCATTCTCGATCGCGCATGCTGCAAGATGTTGCTCGATCGGGTGTGCAGCGGGAACGGCGTGCCATTTCCTGTGGAGCGTGACGAAACCCCCAATGCTGCCCCCCCCCATGTAAATGTCCCCCTTCCCTGTGTAAATGTACACAATACCTCTCCGCGGCCTCCACTTGTCCCCCGCTGGCTTCTGTCTCTGCATACACGCATGCCCCACGTGGTTTTCTAGTAAGGGTGTGTGTGTGATGTCACACGTGCGCCTTTACTAGGAAACCACGTGGGGCACCCGTGTATGCATGGAATCCCGGAGGCCGCAGAGAGGTAATGTATACATTTACAGGCACAGGGGACAGGCACAGCGACACATGCTGCGCACAAGGTGATTCCCAAGAGATTTCATGCTGAAATTCATCAAGAATCGACCTGTGGTGTAGGAGCAGCTGACAGATCTCTCTCTTATCAGATTCCATAAGAGAGAGATTTGTCTCTTGGTCGAATCTGCCCATACATCAGTGATGATTTTATCTTTTCTGGAGGAATTTGCTCATTTGCATATGGTTTTTCACTGAGGTGCATTCAGGGCCCATTCACACTAGAAGCGCTTTTCTGAGCGTTTTGCAATTGATTAGTCTGTTTTAAAATCGCTCCCATTCACTTTCATTAAAATTGCGTAAAAATAATCTTGATTTTTAAGTACTTGATTGCGAAATTGCCATCATTCTTCCGCGATTTTAATGAACGTGAATGAGAGTGATTTTAAAAGCCGCTAATCAATCGCAAAACGCTCAGAAAAGCGCTTCTAGTGTGAATGGGCCCTCACTGTTTGTTCTCATTTTACCACCTGCAGTGCTAAAAGACAATTCTTAACCACTTCAGCCTGCAGGTGGTTTTCACCTCTAGGACAGAAGCAATTTTCCCATCAGCGCTCCTTCCATTCATTCGCCAATAACTTTATTACTAATTATCACAATAAGACGAGCTATATCTTTATTCTTTAGGTGGTACATTTTGCAAAGAGTAATTTTTATTCTAAATGTGTTTTAACCGGAATAATAAGGAAAAAATAGTAACCACTTTAATTTCTCAGTTTTCAACCATTATAGTTTTAAAATAAAACGTTCTACTGTGCATAAAACCCACACATTTTATTTGTCCCAGTTATTGCAACGTTTAAAATATTTCCCTAGTACAATGGATGGCACCAATACTTTATTTGGAAATAAAGGTGCATTTTTTTCAGTTTTGCGTCTATCACGAATTGCAAGCCCATATAGGCAAAAGATAACAATAATAAACCCTCACAACGTACATATTAACCACTTCAGGATCACAGTTTTTTTCGCCTTCAGGACCAGAGCAATTTCATTCGCCAATAACTTTATTGCTACTTATCACACTGACCTGATCTATATATTATTTTTTGCAGGACAAACTAGGCTTTCTCTGGGCAGTACTTTTTGCTAACCATTATTTTATTTATATGTATTTTGCAAGGAAGAAGTAGAAAAAAAAGAAAAAAAAAATCACCATTCTCAGCTTTCAGCCATTGTAGTTTAAAAATAAAAAGTGCTATTGATGATGAAACACACTTTTTTTTTTTGCTAATTTGTCCCGGTTATTACGACGTTTAAATTGTGTCCCTAGCACAATGTATGGCAATAATATTTTATTTGGAAACAAAGGTGTCTATTTTTCCGTTTTAGTGTTTTTTATACTATAATAATTATTCCAAGACTTTAATTACAAAATCCACAGTAATGACATACATATTTAACAAATTCCTTAAAGGGGAACTTCAGCCTAAACAAACATACTGTCATCAAGTTACATTATTTATGTTAATTAGAATAGATAGGTAATATAATCTCTTACCCACCCTGTTTTAAAAGAACAGGCAAATGTTTGTGATTCATGGGGGCTGCCATCTTTGTCATGGGAGCAGCCATCTTTTTGGTTGAAAGGAGGTGACAAGGAGCAGGAGACACAGTTCCAACTATCCTGTGTCCTGATCACCCCTCCCAGCTGCACACGCTAGGCTTCAAATGTCAAATTCAAAGTGTAAAAAAAAAAAAAAAAAAATTGCACCAAAACAGCAGAACAAGAACAACAAATTCAGAAATCCCATCATGGTTTGCATAGCATCAGGGGAAAAAAGCCCGGGCAGTTTTCTTCTGTGCAGCTAAAAATGAGGCTTGTAAAAGAGAAACAAAGTTCTGATGCTGTGAAACTGTTAAAGAAACACAAAGCCTTTTCAGTGCTGCTAAGTCGATTTTTAGTCCGGAGGTTCACTTTAAGGTAGCTATATTATATACCGTATTTGTTGCCGTATAAGACACACTTTTTCTCCCCCAAAAATGGGGAGAAAAAGTCCCTGCGTCTTATACGGCAAAGGCAGGGAATCCCCGACTTAATAACGCCCGCCGATACGAACCGCGACCCGCCGCCACGTCGGGGATTCCCTGCCTTTCTGTGCCTGCCTTCCTCCCCCCTGCCTGAGTCTCTTGGCCCCCCATAGAGAGTCAATAGCGGCGGCAACTTACCTTTGGCAGGCTCCCGCGCTGATCCTAGATGATTGCGCTGCCCCCCGCTAGCCTCCTCTGCCTCCCCCCTGCTTATCTGGCCCCCCCGGGTGTAGCAATAAGTAGCGGTAGCTTACCTCCGCAGTGCGCCCGCGGTGACTGCAGACGTCCGTCTTCCAGGCACTTCTCGCTCTAGTGACCGGCTTTGAACTGCGCGTCATCAGTTCAAGCCGGTCACTAGAGCGAGAAGTGCCTGGAAGACGGACGTCTGCAGTCATCGCGGGCGCACTGCGGAGGTAAGCTACCGCTACTTATTGCTACACCCGGGGGGGCCAGATAAGCAGGGGGGAGGCAGAGGAGGCTAGCGGGGGGCAGCGCAATCATCTAGGATCAGCGCGGGAGCCTGCCAAAGGTAAGTTGCCGCCGCTATTGACACTCTATGGGGGGCCAAGAGACTCAGGCAAGGGGGGCAAATGAGGACACATGGGGGCACCGGATGACATATGGGGGCACCGGAGCACACATGAGGGGGCACAGCAAGACACATGGGGGCACATGAGCACACACAGGACACATGGGGGGGGGCACAGGAGAACATATAGGGACACATGGGGGGCACAGGAGGACACATGGGGGGCACAGGAGGACACATGGGGGGCACAGAAGGACACATGGGGGGCACATGAGGACACATGGGGGGCACATGAGGGCACATGAGGACACACAGGAGAACACATGGAGGGCACAGGAGGACACATGGGGGGCACATAAGGACGCACAGGAGGACACATGGGGGCACAGGAGGACACATGGGGGCACAGAAGGACACATGAGGATATGGGGGGCACAGGAGCACACATGAGGACACACAGGACGACATGTACAAGACGCTCCTGGAATATGGATGCACCAGGTTTAGTATATTTTTTTCCCCTGGTTTTTGCCCTCTAAACCTGGGTGCGTCTTATATTCCGGAGCGTCTTATACGGCGCGAAATACGGTGTATGTATGTATATATATATATATATATATATATATATATATATATATATATATATATATATATATATATATATATATATATATATATATATATATATATATATATATATATATATATATATATAATTTTAATGGTGTATTTTTTTAATTTTGTTTATTTTTTTTACAAGTGTTTTATTTTGTTTATTTTGGTAACTATGGGGTGGGGAGGAAGGGGTTAAAATATTTTTAAAAAAAACGAATTATCCTATGGATTAGTATATTAGACTGTTTTTGGATGTATTTTTACTTTTTGGCCACAAGATGGCGCTATGTAGTTCTGTGTTGAATACATTTTACACGGAACAAAGTGTTTACATTTTGTTTCTACCTGGATTTTCTTCAATCAACATTGCGGGAGGCTGTGAGTCATTGCAGCCTCAGTGATTGGGTATCCCGATCACAGAGGGGACAGGATAGCGGCGATTGCGGACGGGGAAGTGCTGCGATCGTGGTGGCGACGGTAAACAAACGTACTGCAAATGCTTATCTACTGCAGGGGCGTAGATAAGCGTTTGTAGAATCCAGAAGTGGTTAAAGTTTAGTCCCTAAGGTAACTTTTTTTTTTTTTTTTTTTGAAAACTAGTGTATTTTATTTATTTTTAGCTATGGGGGAGTGTGGGGATTCATTTTATGTATGTATATGTGTGTGTGTGTGTTACCTTAGGGACTGATGCCCTCGGAGCTTACTTCTGCATGCTTAGCATTACTACACAAGCAGAAGTAAAGTGTGGATGGAGCAGAAGGGGATTTATAAAAGGCAGAGCCGTCTTGTTGACAGCGTCAGCCTTTCATACAGGGACTTAGATCAGGGAATGGGAACTGTGTTCCCATTCATTGATCTCCGGGTTAACAGAAGACGGCGGGAGCACGCAATTGCGCGCCCGGCTCAGCTGTAGCAGGGCAGTCTATCTGGATGTGAATATCCGTCCAGATAGACTTACCAATAAGTGGTTAAATGTGTAATGTTTTCTACGCTAAACTTACTTTTTGGCCACTAGGTGGTGCTAACCACTCTCCCGGAAGATATTTTATTCTTTTTACATTTTGTGACTACATTTTTCAGGAAAATCAGGAGGCATCTTGATTCATTCACAAGGGATCCTTTGCCTCGAAGGAACACTTATTCCCCTGTAATAACGGGGGGGAATGAGCCACCTGCACGCGTATATGCGTGCGCAACTGCCGCAACATCGCTGGATGAATTTATTTATCCAGATTGCCTCTGAGTGGCACTTTCTGGACAAATATATTCGTCCAGTTAGGCAGAACTGGTTTAAATACAGACAGAATTCCTAAATTACAGATGAAATGCATAAAATAAAGTATGTGTGCGTGGAATCAATTCGTAAGTAATATGTTGTGCGGGAATAAGTCTAAGCAGGCTTTAGTGAATTGAAGCATGTTTTTTGGTAAATTACCAAACTTCTGCCTCATGAAAATCTTTAGTGAATTTGGAAAAAAAGTGTAAAATACTGAATGTGGTATTTTTACCAAACTAAATGATTTTACCTTTACCCTGCCTTTAGTGAGTTGAGGCCAATGTGGCAGAGAAGAGGGTCTATGTAATTTCTACAGGAATGTTTCCATTAAAGACAGCTATGAAAGGTTATAGTGATGTTGAACTAATTAAAAAGTTACAATTACCCAGATCCCTGCAAGTGGCAGTCCTTTTATGAATCTTAACCGCTTGAGGACCAGGGGATTTTTCCTTGTGCTGGGTGGGCCCTTCAGTCCCCAGCACAGATCGTGTTGCAGGCAGGGTGATCAGACTTCACCCCCCTCGCCTTCCCCCCCCCCCACTACAGGGATGTCCTGCTGGGGGGGGGGGTCTGATCGCCACCGCCTGTTTGTGCCTTGCGGGGGGTCCTCAAAGCCCTCCTCCACAGCGATATTCTGCCTCCCTCTCTTTCCCTCCCTCCCCTTCTCTGTACGGGCGGTACAGGACGGCGATCCGTCCTGTACCACCTCTGATAGGCTTCAGCCTATCAGATGCATGCGATCGCCGATCTCCTTTACGGTGCTGCTGCGACAGCAGCGCCGTACGCTGTAAACATCGGGGATTTCTTCCCCGGGTGTTTACAATTAGCCTGCGAGCCGCGATCGGAGGCTCGCAGGCTGTTCACGGAGACGGCCTCCGTGAACTGACATGGAACGGCCGCTCCAACGAGTGGCCGTTTCCATGGAAACCCACTTACGACCAGCCGCCGCCTATCGGCATTAGGTGGTCGTTAAAGGCAACCCGAGCCAAAGCTTGGGTTCGTGATATAGCGGGGAACACCGCCTTGATGGATTTATCCAGGTGACCAAATAAATTGTTAATCAGCTTCTATGCATGCATTTAGAAACCTTGAATCAGAGAGACAGACAAGCAGACCATATCTATAAGATTCATAATTAACAAGTCCTTTATTGGGGACGCAGCCCTTGATTTTATAGATTACGTGACGTAACAATATGTTTATTCATTTGAGGGACAGTTTATAGTTAGTAGAGGTTGTACATAATCATTAATGTGTTAGGGAGACCTCTCAAGCTCACTCCAACCTGAATTATCGCAAATTCTTTCTGTTTTAACCAGTTCGGCCTATCTGGACGAGCTTCCTCGTCCAGATAGGCACTGCTGCTACCGCATGGTGGGCACACCCCCGCGCGTGCTCCCGCCGCCCCCCGATCAGTGAATGGGAATATAATTCCCATTCACCGATCTAACGTCCCCGCAGAAATACCGACGCTTTCTATTCAGAGAGCGCGGTATTTCTGCCCCCAGGAAACTTTTCCTTTTCTTTTTAGTTACTGGATGCGAGATCGTTCGCATCCAGGCCTTTTTTTACTGTGGCCAAATAGTAAACTGCACCCACATACAGTGTTCTCCCCAGAATTTTTTTCCAGCCGGGTGGCATGAAAAAGTAGCCGGGTGGGTTGCAACCAGGGGAAAGCAGGGCCGGCAACTCTGCTTACAGCATAGGACATCCCTGTACCTCCTATCACGTCCTCTGCAACCCCTATCACATCACATTCATCCCTGCAACCCCTATCACATCACATTCATCCCTGCACCCCCTATCACGTCCCATGCATTACTGCACTCCCTATCACCATGTGTTCCTTCGCCTCCATTACTCTCACCTAATACTTTACTGCAGCTCCACCTATCTCCCAATAGACAACTCAAACAATACTATTACCTTATAACATAGGTTATTGCACTCTCAGACACATTTCATACAATACTGTACCACTATCACATTCCACATATTACTGCACTTCAGTATGCTCCCTTACATCACCCGCCACACTCCACATGATTGCACCGACCTACAGCTTATTAGTGATCCCATCCCATCACCCTACATTACAGCACATACATTGCAGCATTACTACAACCATTTTATTTATAAATACACAAGCATTCTATGATTATTACACCCTGCAGTATAGGGTACCCCTCTGCCCTGATCCAGTATGCTTGCACTTTAACACCGCTTCCTCCCCTTAACCATACCGCCCAACTTTTTGAGATGAGGAAGAGGGACACTTAAGCCATGCCCCTGCCACACCCCCATCACAACCCTATTCATGCATACCATAAAGATTTCATAAGAAAAATATGTTGTTTTATAATTCAAACCACCCTGGTCCTTTTCATCCTGGTTCATTTTCCTTCATGGTAACATTTTACTATTAGTGATATATCAATTTAAAGGATGGGAATAAAATTTACAGTCAAACACATTTTTAGTGGAGAGAGATATATATAGATAGATAGATAAATATATTTACATAGAAAGAGGGACGAATGAGGAGGAGAGAGGGACAGGGGGACAGGGCTCCCAAAGAGGCACAGGTGGGAGCTATGCCTTAACATTTCCCAATGTCACCCCCTCCCCCTGCTCACCCCATTGGCAGCCGCGAGGATGAGCTGAATGGCCTCCTTGAAGTAGTAGTGCTTGTCCACAGCACCCTGTCCTGCCGCTCTGCTGGAACACTGTGACCCACTTCCTCAGCCCGCTGGTGCCCGGCTTCTGATCGCAGTACGGCGTCACGCTGAGTGTCTTCACAGCCATGATGGCTGCGAGGAGTATACACGTGCTGCAGGCAGCCCAGGGGAGCCACTGGCCAGGCCACTGTACGGACGGGAGGGTGGGTGAGAGTACTGGAGGGGACCGGAGGATGTGCTCCCTAGTTCCGGTTGCGCTTCCTGCCTGTAGAGTTCTGTTTCGATCTTCAGATCGCTGCCGCAGGGATATGGGAGAGAAGTGATGTGCTGCTGCAGTAATGCGCTATAATGATGCAGCGCAGCCGGAACTAGAGAGCACATCCTCCGGTCCCCTCCAGTACTCTCACCCACCCTCCCGTCCGTACAGTGGCCTGGCCAGTGGCTCCCCTGGGCTGCCTGCAGCACGTGTATACTCCTCGCAGCCATCATGGCTGTGAAGACACTCAGCGTGACGCCGTACTGCGATCAGAAGCCGGGCATCAGCGGGCTGAGGAAGTGGGTCACAACGTTCCAGCAGAGCGGCAAGACGGTGCCGTGGACAAGCGCTACTACTTCAAGGAGGCTGCCGCTGCTCTTAAGATATGACAACTCTACAGGCGCCAGGAGGGCAGCGCAGCCGGAACTAGGGATTGCAATTCAGAGGGAGACCCGCTCTATGCGAGCAGACAGCAGCGCACATGAGCATGTGATGCGGGCGGGCCTTGGAGCACCCGGGCGGGGTTTCAAAACAGCCGGGCGGCCCGCCCACTTAATAGGTCCTGGGGAGAACACTGCACATACATTTTTAAACAAACAATTCTACCACTCTCACCAAAGGTAGCACTTACTACTCCCATATTGAAACTAATTATAAAATCCTGCATCATGCCTACATTACCCCCCTAAAACTACACAACATTGACTCAACTTAAAGTAAACTATGCTTTAGAAACTGTGGGAGAGAGGGTGACATGCCCCACATATGGTGGTTCTGTCCTGTGGGGCAAACCTACTGGGCGAAAGTGACTGCACTCATAAACACAGCATTGGGAACTGCACTGGGGCCAGACCCAGGGATGCTCCTGTTTGGGGACAACCCCCCCAGGTGGAAGCACCCCCCTCACCGGTTGGCACAGCACATAGCTAAAGCAGCGAGATCTCACATTGCAAGACAATGGTTGCAGCAAACGCTCTCCATTCAGCTAACTGACAACATTATCTTGGATATAATGATCTCTGAAAGGATTTTTGCAATCATTAACGATACTTTTGATACCTTTATCAAAACATGGCAGCCCTGGCTAAACGCCTCAGACCTTATCGGTCTTCGATCCTGTGTCTTCTCCTTATGATCTCTCCATAGGCGCTAACCATAAAGAATTAAAATGAACACTCTTTTCTCTACTATATCACTGCCTAATATATTGGATATCTGCATACCCATTATTTGTTTTGTTCCTGTTGAATTTGTATACCAATTATCATTATACATCTAGTCCCGAAGTGGACATATCTAAAATTGCTGTAATGTTTACTGTTAAACCAATAAAACTTCTTAGAAACTAAACAAACCATTCTATTATTTTACATTTAAAATTAGCAGTTTCCCTCCCACCCCAAAAATTACCCAGATACATTTTTTTTTATAAAAAAAAAAAATACAATAAAAAACAAAAACAACATAAATAGTTACCCAAGGGTCTGAACTTTTTAAATATGCGTGTTAAGAGAGTATGTTATTATATTATTTAAAATTATAAGCTTATAAATGGTGATGGACGCAAATTGAAAAAATGCACCTTTATTTGTAAATGAAATATCGGCACCATAAATTGTGATGGGGACATCATTTAAACGGTGTAATAACCGGGACAGATAGACAAATAAAATACATGAGTTTTAATTACAGTAGCGTATATTGATTTCAAACTACAATGTCCAAAAACTGAGAAATAATGATTTTTTTTCATTTCTTTCTTAAAGAGAATCTGTACTGTTAAAATGGCACAAAAGTAAACATACCAGTGCAATAGGGGACATCTCCTATTACTCTCTGTCACAATTTCGCCGCTCCTCGCCGCATTAAAAGTGGTTAAAAACAGTTTTAAAAAGTTTGTTTACAAACAAACAAAATGGCCACCAAAACAGGAAGTAGGTTGATGTACAGTATGTCAACACATAGAAAATACATTCATACACAAGCAGGCTGTATACACCCTTCCTTTTGAATCTCAAGAGATCATTTGTGTGTTTCTTTCCCCCTGTTCTGATGCACTGAAGTTTCAGGCTGCTTGTTTCTTCCTGCAAACAGCTTTGCCCTTGTCTGTAATTCTTCAGTATGTGAAAGCCCAGCCAGCTCAGAGAACGATTTATCCAGCTTGTAAAAGATAAGAGAGAAGATAGATGCTTACCTAATCTAAATAATACACAGGCAGTGTGCAGAGAGGGGCCTGGAGGGGGGAGATGCATCACAGAACCACAACACTGAAGAACTTGGCAGCCTTCCAGACACCGGCTGACAAGTCTGACAAGAGAGAGATAAGTTGATTTATTACAGAGATGGTGATAGTAGAACGTGCTGCAGTAAGCCAGAACACATTAGAATAGCTTTTGGAACTTGTAGGAAGATAAAAAACAGGATGCAATTTTTGTTACGGAGTCTCTTTAAGCTTCCTGTTAAAATGGATTTAGAAAAAAATAATTGTTAGCAAAATGTACTACCCAAAGAAAGCCTAATTAGTGGTGGAAAAAACAAGATATAGATCAATTAATTGTGATAAGTAGCAATAAAGTTATTGGCGAATGAATGGGAGGTGAACGTTGCTCGGATGCATGAGGTTTTCGACACTGCGGTGCTGAACCGGTTAAGAAAGCAAACTTTTGTTTTACTTAGAATTTTAATAAGGGGGCTTTTAGGACCATTGTAGCACTCCAATGAGTTCTGGTTCACCATGAGCTTGCTGGTTAGTCTGTACCTCTCGGTGTTACAAGCCCTACTCCATAGAGCCAAATTAATCCATGCCATGCACTGATGAAGATCAAACAATCCGAAACAGTCTGAATGCATGTTGGATTATTATGGCTCTGTACAAATTAACAAGCTGACACATCATTTCATTCCAGCGGTTCTGGAGGTGTGTTTAGTGGTTAATTTGCATATATTCAGCAGTGATGCACTGGGAGACATCTCAAACTCAATCCAACTTGAATGATCGCAAATTCTTTCTGTTTTAAGAAAGCAAACTTTTGTTTTTCTTAGTATTTTAGTAAGGGGGCTTACACAAGAGAATAATCAGTATTAAGCAGTATAAAGATAGATGGATATATGGAGATGGAGATGGAGATATGAGCAGTGACTGTTTTTTTTTTTTGGGGGGGGGGGGGGGGTCTAATCAATCAATCCTGGATTTAATCAATAACCTATGAGGTAAAGAATGTTATTCAATACCTAGTCAATAATATGCCTATGACATTCAAAAAGACATATTGCCTGAAAATGAGGAAAGAGTCAGGATTCTATTGAGGCTGCCCTCTGTGCTCCGATTCTCGTTCCGGTTTTTGAAAACCTGATTCTGGGCCACAGATTGCGTTCTGCAACCGTGCCTAGTGTGGACTGACCCTTCGTATCTAATTTTGTACCACTCTAAGGGCCTGAGCACATCACTGCATTGTTGATCGAACTTCTGCAACAAAGCTGGTAGCCAAAGCCGATAGCTGATATCCATTTTCTATGTACTGCAATAAGGTAGTAATACCATATAATTTCTTAAATAACACATGACTTATATGTATTTTTAAATATGAACACTGCCACATGCCCCCTAGTGTCTGGACCGCACAATACCTTCCAATCGGTTTCAGCACACAGACCATCCAATCTCGAGGACGCAATCAATGAGCTGAAACCGCTGGAATTTTGGCAGCAGACAGACCAGAGGGAGGCGTGCGATCTATTAAACACAAAATACTAATACCTGCAAATAGAAAGGTTAAAACACACCCTGTTCTAATAACGATTCTCAGTAACGATCTTCAGAAGCTAGGATTCGGTTTGTGCGGCTGAATCGCAGGGGTAGCGACTTTTAGAAGTCTTTTATTATAAATGCAATATAAATAATTTAATATATACAGAAAATAATTAAAATCATCAATTTATAGAGACAATAATAGCGCAGTATAAAAATAAAAAGGGAAGAAAATACATATACTTAAGGTCAGGTGAAAATATGTCCTTTCTGGGAAAGCAATGCTAAGTCCTTGGTTTCCGAATCAGGCAACTCAGCATCAAGGTCCAAACAAGCCAGATGCCAGAATGTCCTTAAGCTGGCAAAGATGTAATCGGGATGTATCAAGTGGAGGACATTGATTTTGGTTCCTCTGCCATTTTTATACCCCTGACACAGTAGGAGGGAGTGAGGGTGGGAACCACACACCCCCTTAGAACATGAGATGAGCCCTCCCCCTTCTCCTGGGGACCAAAAATCATATCTAAGCATATATGGGTTCTATCTCACAGAACCGTACAGGTCAGGGCAGATTTACTAACATTTTCAGGTCAGTCCGGATTTATCCAGCTCCATGATACCAAACACGAGGGGTAGGACCAGGTCACTTTCTAACTGCCTAACTGACAGCCAATAACTCAGACTGTTCTGGAACCTTCTCAGTACCAGCGCCAGGCAAGGTCTGACGCACTCTGCGAGTTTGAAGGGCCTGGCAGCTTTGCAACACAGTAAATATGACAAATATAGCAGTTTATAGATTATTATAGACATCTAGGAGTTACAGCAGGTGAGTTCTAGGTGAAGGGCTCAGCGGGGTGTCTTTGAAGCTTAGACAGCAGAGCTAAGTGTCAACTTCCCTGCTGAAATCGGGGCCAAGGAGTCTCTCTCCTTTAAATTGGTTGTCAGGCCCCTATCTGACCTTATCTGATGGATGGGCCCTTAACACAGCTGGTTACCTTGGACACTTTCCTGCTGAAGTCTTTCTGCCATTTGGTGAAAGGAAAACAAGCTGTCTTTTTAAAAGAAGAAATGTCATTCTGATCGCTGCAATGACTGCACAAATCAAACCGGGAAGCGATCAGAAAATCAACTGCGCAAATCTGCCCGATTCGCCTGCACTCCTCACGGCTATTCCGTGACAAACGCCATCTTTAAAATAAAGCGCAAGTTGAAAACCTTTGTGAATTGACATGAAAAGTGTGCTATTTTGCTGTCTGTAAAATATTACTAGTGAGAAAATGGTATCACAGTCTTAGCGAATTGAGCCCACAGTTCTCATAGGCTAGTACTGATACTGTCCACTTGATCTGCTAAAATCGTGTGCCACACAATCTGGCATTGTGCTCGTCAGAATGGACTGATGTGAATGCATCCATTGGGATCCTTTACATTGTTTCGATCAACAGAACATTTTTACTTGCAGTGTGAACTTGTGATATGTGCTATTAAATACTATAGCTAACATGTAGTTAAAGTGGACCTGAACTCAGAATTCCTCTCTGCTCTAAAAGATACACAACATAATAACCTTTAAAAAAATGTATTTATTACAGCTGATGCAAATCCTAAAATAAATCTGCACAGTTCCTACTTCCTGATTCATGGAAACAGACCTATTGTTTACAGCCTGTGCTTTCAAATGGGCTTATCTGCCGTAGGCAGTCATGTGACACAGGAGGATAAAATTACAACTCGTGATTAGACACAAAGGAAGGGGGAATTAACAGGCTAAACGCTCTAAATACATACGGTGTGCATTTCTCTATGTTTTCCTTCTGTCCTGGTCAACAGTTCAGGTCCACTTTAAGCCTGTGGATATAGCTGCTGTGCAGGTGGACTTTGTGCCCTCTATAGGGAGCCATGTTTCAGGAACTGTTCCTCAGGTTATGTTGTGGCCACTCCGGGTGTGCATGGGTGCCATGTCGTTATGACAGCGTGGTTGGGTGTATTATGCTGGCTTAGTTTAGACATTCTGAGACGGGTAGACATTTCTGCATGTATTTTTGTGGAAAACAATTTTTATTGCTTTTTGAAACAAAAAACATTACATAAAACCATCCCTTCCGGTTTCTCCCCCCCCAGGTAGCCCCTCAAGTCCATGAGAAAGGCCCATCGTTCCACAGTATCACAGTAATGGCTCAAACACAGTACAGTATTCTTTAGCATGGTTACAGAGCAATATATTAAAGCAAACATCACATTTAGTCACAGAAGTTTGCATATCAATTTTAAAATTACATACTTAGTAAAAAAAATAATTAAATCCTCTATTTTCATACACACCCTTGTAAATTGGGTCAGTGTCAGGAACCGGCCCCGCGGCAAGCCTGCAGATACGGTTTCCGACTGCGGGTTTGACCAGATCGAGAGGGGAAGCAGCCTTAGTCGAGCTACCACAAGGCTGTGACCCCTCAAACACTTCTCACTGCCACCACTAGCTGTCGCTAGACCCATCCACTCTGCTGTCGAGTGATCTGCATGCAATCCGCGTTTTCGTATTCGGAGCAGCTTTGCGCTTTAGGCCAAATACGGGAAACACACACACACACACACACCACACACACCACACACACCACACACACACACACCACACACACCACACACACACCACACACACACCACACACACACCACACACACACCACACACACACCACACACACACACACACACACACACACACACACACACACACACACACACACACACACACACACACACACACACACACACACACACACACACACACACACACACACACACACACACACACACACACACACACACACACACACACACACACACACTACAATCATACAGTAGCAAGGCACAATCAGGCACTGACTTTGTAATGCAAGTTACACTGCAGTCTCTTCTAGGCTATAAGCATTAGCTTAGTACAGCAGAAGTCAAACTTAACGATTTAATATTCCAGAAAAAAGTGGAACAATGCAGAAAATAATATATACAAAAGATTTACAAAAACAAAGTAAAAGTTACGATACACAGAAGGATATTTGCATAAAAATAAAATGGGAGTCAAACGTTACCAGCATATACAGAGCGCTGTTTGCGGGAGAACGCAGCTTCTGGTCAGACCAGGATAGCCCTAGCGTTCGCTATCTCCAAAGAGCTACGAGTTGTGACTATCCTAGCTGATGTTTTATAGCCAGATTTGGGGCCTGGGGCATTTAAGGTTCAGTCCCAAATTGTTTGCACAGAACGCTTGTCATATCCCTCCTGTGATATGCAAACTTCAAAGGGTTCCTGTTGTAGCTTTTGAAGTTCGCAAATTTCAAACACTCAAACGCCCTAAGACTAATATTCAGAACACAGGTAAAATAGTATCAAAAGGACTTCAAAACACTTCACCCACTTCCAGTAGACTGTCATATGTAAACTTCAAACATTCCTGTGTTAGCTTCCACTGTCCCCAGACTCTGGTAGTCTTGATTTGTATATTGGGACAATGGGCTGTCTACATGTACACAGAGTTCAAAAGCCATGCAGACCAGCCTATTCTTCAGCAAGTGGCTGCTAATTAGCAGTTCCCTGCTACCAGAGGAACTTAATGCAAACGTAGGTTAATTGACATATGGACAATCACCTTAACAGCTTCCTTGAGCCAGGTGACAATACCTTCAAAAGCCAGACTGGCTTTTAGCAGACATACATATCTGAGGTAGTACCCAGTAGACAGAAAACTGAAAAAGTATGTTCCTGTATGATCCTTAACATTATAACTAGCTGTTATCATGACAGTCAGCACTGACAGAGTGATTAAAATCGCTAAGGTAGGAGCATTAGTGTTTTTCCATCTAAGTGTAATCTGTCTTCTAGCATAGCATAGAAGCAGCCTTGCCAGAAGCAGCCTTGCCAGAAACAGCTTACACTCAGGAAGAGATTTAGTACAAAAAATATTAAGTTGTAAACTCTTTGAGGTGGAGGGGATGGAAAGGCCTACAAGATCAGTAAGCAAACCATTAATTTCATCCCAATAAAATTAAAGTGCAGGACTTGATCAGAATATATGAATAAAATGAGCATTAGAATTACCACATCTCCAACATTTGTCCTGATGATCAGAACTGATTTTGGAGAGTCCGTATGGAGTAAGGTAAGCTTGATGCAGGTATTTAAGTACTAAAAGTTTGTGGTGTGCTGCTATTGGGGTAGAGGTAAGAAGGGAATTGGCCTCCGCCCACTCCACCTCAGTCAGGTCAGGAAGGTCCCTTTTCCACAGAAGATAGGGTTTTTGCTTGGTAGGATTATATGTGTTGATAAGCGCATTAAATATGAGAGAGATGAGACCTGTTTGTCCAGAATGACTCAAGATTTCTTTAATTGGAGAGCATAATCAATCTTTGTGAGCCAAACTGCGCCTGAAATGCATGGCATTTTTGAAGATATCCGAAGTACATTGAATTTGGGAAAGTAAATTGATTTTTAAGAGCATTACATTGTTTAATTTCATTTCCCTCCGTCAGGTCTCTTAATTTTCACTATACCTTTATCAACCCAAATTGACGTATCAGGAACCAAAAGGAATTCCTTCAGCTTCATGTTGCTCCATAAAGGAGTAAAAGGTGACTGTCAGGAATATAGCCGCTAGTTATGAGGCTGATAATGTTGGGGATAATAACGGAACATATTTCTGTCCTGTTTCTGTCTACTGGGTAAAACCTCAGATGTGTATTGTGCTTGGGAGTAATTGGTCACCTGGCCAGAATAAACTGAAGTCTAATGTAATTCTGTATGTAGATGCCCATTACCTCTGCCCCATTGTCCAGCAGGGGAAACTGTGTCTACTGCTAATTAGCTGCCAATTTAGGAAGAATAGGCTGGTCGGCATGGCTTTTGAGTCTGGTGTCAGCCATTGTCCCATTATACAAGGCAAGCCTGCCAGAGTCTTGGGGAGAGGGGGAAGCTGACACCTAAAGGTTTGAAATGTACATGACAGCCTACTGGAAATTGAATTATTGGTGGAGGTGCAAACGATACCCTGTAAATTACATTTATTGGAAGGGGGTTGGAAATCTCTGCAGACTTTAAGGGCTGAGACAGGAAAGCTTTGATGCTAGGAAATAATGGGAGGAAGCCTTAATTAAGTTCTCACCTGGAGTTGAAAGCCTCACTTCACAATCTTTTGATGTATAGACTTTTACCTGGAAATGGAATATGTCTGAGATTTTAATTAAAAACTAGTTCCTCCCCTCCCCAAGGAAGTTGCAGCCTCCAGGCGTATCGCACAGTATAAAACCGCAGCTAGGATAGCCACAACTTGTAGTTCTTGGAGGTAGCTCACACGGCTAGAACTAACCTGGTTCCTGACCAGAAGTGTGCACTCCCGCAACAACGCCAGATCGATACACTGGTACGTTTATTTCCCCGTTTATTTTGGTAAGCAAAATCACTTTGTGTGTATTTTTGTACTTTTATCTTTGTAACTTTTTACTTTGTTTTTGTAATCTTTTGTATATAATCTGTTCTGCATTGTTCCACGGTTTTATGGAATATTAAATCGTTATTAAATAAGCTTGACTTCTGCTGTGCTAAACTAACACTCATAGCCTAGAAGAGATTGAAGTGCAACTGTGTATAGTCCATGCCTAATTGTATGCTTGAGCAACACTACCATATGAAATTGTAATTGCATTGTGTGTGGGGGCGTTTGTCATACGTTGGCCTAAAGCACGCAGCTGACCCAACGTACGAAAAACGCCAGTGCGAGTAGCGACAGCAGAGTGGCTAACCGTATCGTTCGGAACGACTGTTAGTGGGTTTTTGCTTCTCTACAGTGTAAGATTGCAACTGTGTGTGTGTGTGTGTGGGTGCGTGGCGTTCCCGTATTCGGCCTAAGCGCAAAGCTGACCCGAATACAAAAACGCGGAGTGCGCGCTGAGGACTCGACAGCAGAGTGGAAGTGTCTAGCGAACAGCTAGTGGTGGCAGTGAGAGGTGTTCTGAGGGGTTCCAGCCATGTTTTAGCTCGAATAAGGCTGCTCCCCCGCTTGATCTGATCAAACCCGCAGTCGGGAACCGTATACGCAGGCGTGCCGCGGGCCGGTTCCTGACAGTGACCATTGATTATTGTTGGACAGAAGGGCACATGCCTCCTCCCATACCTGAACAGTAGTGATCATGGGCATAGTGATGGAAGAGCAGGCTTTAGGTCCTCGAAAAGGTAGACTAGCTAGAGCTAATGGTGAACCAATAATTTCTGCTTCTAGAGCAGAGGCTGGATTATAGGGGGACTGTTCAAACCACCAATATATCGTGGGAAGGACAGCAGCCCAGTAATAAAACCTCAATTTGGGTAAGGCAATTCCGCCCCCTGATCACTTGGAAGCTGCAGGCTGGAAAGAGCAACACGGGGAGACGAGATATTCCAGATAAAGGAAGAGAACGTGGCATCTAGCATATTAAATAATTTGGCGGGTAGTTTGACAGGAGTATGGCGGAATATATAAATGAATTTTGGCAGAATGCACATTTTAATTAGGCTAGCACGCCCAATAAGGAATAATGGTAAGGTGACCCAGGCCCGTAGTTTGCCTTTAACATGATTTATCAAAGGCTCGACATTAAGGGTATAGAAATCTTTAAGATGGAGTAATTATTACACCAAGGTATTTTATTTAGGTGACAATTTGTAGTGGTGTAGTAGAGGTTGCAGATGCAACAGGAGTATCAATGAGCATAAGGAGAGACTTATGCCAATTGATAACTATTCCTGAATAAGATCAAAAAGTATCAATGAAGGATAGAGCAGAAGTAAGGGAGGTGTGGGGATCTGCTAATTATAATAGCAAATCGTCCGCGTATAATGAGACCTTTCAATCTAGAGTGTTAACACGTAAACCAATAACATCTGCCCTGGAGCGGAGCACTGCCTCCAGTGGTTCCATTGCCAAGGCAACCAGGGCTGGAGATAAGGGACGTCCTTGACGTGTGCCCTGCCCCAGGGAGAAAAAAGATGAGACTTGATTGCCACTTCGCACTCTAGCCTTAGGAGAGTGGTGTACGTAATGAATTTGGCACATATATTAAATTTTTTGAGTACTACCCATAGATGGGACCACTGAACCGTGTTGAAGGCCTTCTCTGCGTCTAGTGATGCAATTACTCTGGAACCTGAGTTGGTGTGTTGAAGAGAGAGATGTGTAAATAGTCTGCGAAGATTAATATCGCAACCCTTCCCAGGGATAAAACCCGACTGATCTGTGTTCAATTGAGGTAATAACTGAAGTCTAGTTGCTCGGATTTTGCTATCCACATTTAACAGTGAAATGGTGCGATAAGAACAGCATTGGGTAGGATCACATCCTGGCTTACGTATTACTGTAATTAAGGCCTCTGACATAGATGGAGAAACAGCACCCGTATATACAGTTAGAAGTTGAGAGGCAAATTTTCCTTTGTGTGTGGAATATAGTTCTGAGGGCAAGCCGGGGCCCTTCCCTTTCTTAAAGGAGTGGTCCAAGCTAGTGAAGAAAAAAAAAAAAGATCCACTTGCCTGCGCAGTACCATCCTGATGACGTTGGAGAGACCACGTGACCCGCGCGGTGGAGCGCAGAAGAAGCCGACCCGGACCCCAACCTGGCGAAGTGGGCTGCACCAGTGGAGAAGACCGGGAGCTGCGGCAAGGGCACAGGACGGCTGCCATAGGCTGGAGGAAGCCCCAAGTAAATAGATTCTAAATATTCTTCAATATCAGTAGAGGCCTTCGACACTGTTGAGGTATACAAGGTCAGGTAATAGACGCAAAAGGCCTCGTTTATATCTCCTGCATGGGTAAGAATTTCCCCGTTATTAATCAACTGTGCTATTTGAGTAGAACCCTGTTCTGTTCTTGTCGTGTTAAACGGGCAAGTAGTTTACCTGTCTTGTCCCCATGTTCAAAAAATCTAATTTTACGCAGTTAAAGGTCCTTCTTAGTACCATCTATCTGTTTACTAAAAAAGGATAAAAGCGTATTTGGTAGTTGGGGGTGTTGGATTTGCTATATAGTTCTGTTCTGTACACTTTGCTTCTTCTTCTAAATTAGTTAAGATGATGGTAGATTGGTGCTTCTCTTCTGCAATACTAGTAATGTAGGACCCTCGTATAACCGCCTTATAAGCATCCCAAGTAATCGGGGGGGGGGGGGGGGGGTAGGGGTACTGCTAGCCAGTGTGGAGCTAGTCTCCATATTTGGGTAGAAAGTGAGATACCAAAGTCCAAGGTTAATTTTAGAGGACAATAGTCTGAGATTCCCCTAGGTAAAAGTGATATGTCATGCACCAGGGACTGGGCAGAGACCGACGAGTAGATTAAATCTATCCTCGAGAGCGAGCGATAAGAAGCAGAGTGTCATGTGATGCCAGGTTTTTCCAGCGCCATATATCAGTAAAATAGTATGCCTGTGCCCAGTCCATGAGTGCTGAGCTACCTGAGCCCCCAGAATTCAAGCGAACTGCCTGTGATTAAGGAACCATATTAAAATCTCCAAATAAAAGACAGTAGGGGGTGGGATAGCTAAGGGAGATTTGTGCAAGATCATGAAGTAGCTCCGTCGTACCCCAGGGGGGAGGGGGGATTATATAATCCTATCAGTCATTTTAATTTCATGAAATTTGCCATATATCGCCACATATCTGCCTGAGTTATTAATCTGGAGATCTAGAAGTTGAAAAGGAAGGGATTTATGGATTAGAATACTCACTCCTCTTGAATACGAGGAGTAAGAGGAATTATATTTTTACTATCCATGGTTTTTTGAGTGCCAAGAGTCTGCTGCCTTGAAGGTGAGTTTCTAATAGGATGACTATATGAGAATACTTTTTAAAATAGTTGAATACCAGTGACCTCTTAAAAGTGGAGTTGAGACCCCTGTTATTCCAGACTATACAATTAACCTGTTTGTGACTAAGTGGCATAGTTGAGCTGTAGAGGAATATAGATAATGGTAATAGAAATAAGGCAATTGAACCATTATATATTCGTAGACTATGTAGAAGAACCAGGAATTTTATACCCACCCTGTATCTTCACCCAACCTGAAGCTGCCTGACCCTAACAAAACCAAAAACTCCCACTTAACCACCCTAATTCAGTAAATAGAACAAAACATCCAGAGGCTGATCAGTCACTTCTTCCTTGTAGGGGCGGGAAGAGAGTGGGAGTGTAGCGGCTTAAAACCGCCGTCCAGCATAAATAACAGAGATTTTAACATAGCAAAAAAACAAACTGGGTGTTATTAACCTTAGTTAACCGTTGCTAACCTGAAAGATAACACAAATACCTTTCATAGTATACCTGCAGCTGAATGCAGACTAAACAAAGGACGGTGCAATGGCTAGTTTCCATAATTAGGATCCTTACATCCAGAATAATATGTTACAGCATGGCCATGTTACATATCGAGTACTCTGTGTAAGCTGATATTATAGGATAGAGATATGGTGTTGGAGTTCAAGTTATGCAGTATTATGAAGCAACCTGTATGGAGGAAAAGTTACATGACAGTGTCACTTAGTGGCAGAATATAAGTGTAAGCCCATTACACATTCCATTAGTTCAGGAACAAAATAAGATAATACAGAAAATAGAAAGCCATCACGGAGTAAAAATGAGGAGATGGCATGTTTCCGCAGGAACAGGAGAGATAGAAAAAAAACTACATCGTGCATTAGTTATAGTGTAACAGTGATCAAGTGTCTTACCTTCTCTAGTTGTGCTTGTGACGTGTTGCCTGTATTTGGGGAGTTCTTTGGAAAGGTTAGCACTGTTGAAATCCCTTAGTATGATTAAAAAAAGAATCTGGGTACTCCCTTTCCACCTCAGTGACTTGATCTGCGAGATCTTGGAGTGCAGGCTGCATACATGTTTGTGGAGGGATGTACACCGCAACCAAAATAAATGAAGAAATCTGACGGGGTGAATAGTAGGATCTGCGGTTTATGAAGAGTGTTTCCAGCCCAGCCGAGCATGTCCCCTTAATAACTGTTTGCATATTAATGATAGGTGGTGCACGGATGTTAGAGTCCTCCACCTTTGGTTTTGCCAGAAATAAGTGGGTCCCGGTCAGATCTGTAGAGTGTAAATCCATTAATCTGCAGAGCGTTGTCTGGAATACGCTCAGATAGCCAAGTTTCCTGTGAAGCAAAGAGCAGCAGAGAGATGAAAGTCCTTCTTTGTCCTGATCAGTAGTTGAAGCTCATCTAGTTTGTTACATATCGACCTGACATTAGAGAGTACGATTCCAGGTAGTGGAGAGCGCAGTCCTCTGCATCGAAAGCGAGTCTGGATCCCACAGCACTTGCCTCTTCTTCTAAGCCTCACTGCCTGATTAAGCACAGTAACTCCACTAGTTAGAATCCACAGAAGACCAAGAGTAGATGAAATATCCAGGGGTGGATTATATTTTGCAAAGTTCCAAATGCTCAGTAGTTTTTCACGGGGGAAGGTGATCCGGGTTGGGTTGCACAAGGCAATGTTGAAAAACAAAAATACATAAAACAAACATAAAAGGACAGAGCAAGCTGCCGAGGCCATCTCCAGATGCTGTTAAAGCGGGATTGTCATCATAAAAATCAAATTTCAACAGCAAATGGTCTGAGTGTATTGAATGATAACGATGCTAATCCTGCATTCAAAACTTTAAAAACTTTTTCTGCTGTTATGGTTTAGGAGCACTGGCCCTTTAATAGCCATTGCCAAAAGTTGCTTGCTGGGGGATCTTTTTATCTATAATCCTCCACTTCCCTTTATTTCCCCCTCCTTCTAATGACTGAAGACGGTGCACTTGTATAGACCTCAGTGGGAGTGTCTGAAGACTCTGGGAGGAGGGTGGGTAACAAATACACAATTGGCAACAAGAGAAAAAAAGTGAAGGAGGAAATAATAATTATCCGAACATTTATATAGCGCTTTTCTCCTGTCGGACTCAAAGCGCTCAAGAGCTGCTGCCACTGGGACGCGCTCAGGAGGCCACCCTGCTGTGTTGGAGGGAGTCTTGCCTTGAACTCCGTACTGAATAGGTACTGACCCTAGCCAGGATTTGAACCCTGATCTCCCATGTCAAAGGCAGTGCCCTTAACCAGTACTCTATTCAGCCACTACTGGTCAGGAGGTCAAAGGTAACAAAAATGGAAACTGCCTAGAATAGGATTCTCTGTTTTTCTTTTATAAAATTCACAGGAATCATAACCTGGACAGTGCAATACATCTGTTATGTAAGTAGAACTAGTATTTATCTACTATATGTGTTTTTTATTTCTAGGTTAGCATGGGTGTCACTTGTTCTTTAAACAATTTCCCCAGTGTTCTGCTAACACTGATTCCTCTGTAGTCAGCTGGATCATATTGGTCCCCATTCTTGTGGATGGATGAGGCTCCAGGCCTGGGGAAAGGAGCCTGCACTCCAGGATGTATTTTGTCTTGAGTGCCTTATGTATGCCTAGTGGGTTGTATTTGATCATCTCTGGCAGGATGCCATTGAACTGTTATTGGTAATTCGTTTTATCAGCTTTTTTTATCTTCTTTCTCCTAATACCTGCACTGTGATTGGTAAATCCAGAGCATTTTGGAAGTCCTTAACGACTGCGTCACACCGATAGGCATGAACGCGGCGGCTCCCCCAGGGCCACGGAACTCCAATTGGTGTTAAGTCCTGGGGCGTGGTTTGCAGGGGATCGCATGCATTCCCGCTTCAATATCTCACAGTGACGATCGCCGCTAGGAGACATAAGGCTCGTACACACGTCGAATCGCTGAAATCCAGTCTTATCAGCTGAACGACCGACCGGACACACGCCCGATTTGACGTCCGAATGACTGGTCGTTTGGAAAAATCCAACGTGTGTATGTACCTTAAGACGTCAAAACTGCCGTCTATTTACATTGTACAGCGCTGCGATCTATAGCAGCGCTGTACTGGGGAAAGCCGTAGCACTCGGCTGTTCCCTGGAGAGTCTTAAGGCTCATACACACATCAGACTATAGTCTTTGGAAAATGAAAGATCACAGACCAATCTTACCACCCTTCATGTAGTATGAGAGCCATACTCTACACAGTCTTTCCTATGGAGATGAACTCCACATCAGAAAAAAATCTTTGCAAGGTGCTGCACACACAGATGCTGTACAGACACAAAAGATCAGTATCTGCAAAAGATCTGTTCCTGCCAAAATCCATTCCTGCAAATTGCAATGAAAGTCTATGAGATCTGCAGATCATCATACACACATGATTTAACTGACATTCATCTGCAGATCAAGCAGTCATCTGCAGATCTGAAAATCCATCCTGGTGGATCTGATCTGCAGATGAATGTCAGTTAAATCATGTGTGTATGATGATCTGCAGATCTCATAGACTATCATTGCAATTTGCAGGAATGGATTTTGGCAGGAACAGATCTTTTGCAGATACTGATCTTTTGTGTCTGTACAGCATCTGTGTGTGCAGCACCTTGCAAAGATTTTTTTCTGATGTGGAGTTCAGCTCCATAGGAAAGACTGTGTAGAGTATGGCTCTCATACTACATGAAGGGTGGTAAGATTGGTCTGTGATCTTTCATTTTCCAAAGACTATAGTCTGATGTGTGTATGAGCCTTAAGACTCTCCAGGGAACAGCCGAGTGCTACGGTCTGATGTGTGTATGCACCTTTAGAGAGCTATCGTCTCTCATAGGCTGATGCCTGTGAGAGCTGATCTCTAGGATTGGCTGTTGGGGGGGGGGGGGGGGGCAGAGGAGTGAACGTTAAATAAAAAAATAGGCATTTTTATTCAATAAAAAAAATGAATAAAACAAAAAAAAAAAACTGGAGCAGCAATCAGAGCCCAACAACAGAAAGCTCTGGTGGATAGAAAGGGGGGGGGGGGGGGGAGGATTAATTTGTGTGCTCTGTTGTATGGCTCTGCAGTGAGCTTTTAAAGCTGCAGATTGCTGAATGGTAAAAAATAGCGTGATCACTAGGGGAGTGTAAGCCTATGGTCTTCAAGTGGTTTATTGTCTCCTCCATGTTCTTCAGTTTTGCGGCTATTTGTTTATGTTCTGGGTTGGTGCATTTCCTGGGATGTCTTTGTAGATGTCCCTGAATTAGTGGAGCCAGACGTGGCCATTTTGGATGTGAAGAGTGCTTTTCTTGGGCTTTGTGCTGAAATGGTTCCAGGTCTTCCAGAGTAAGTTGTCCAGGAAGGAGTCCTTCAGCTGTTGGAACCACATCTCCCACAAGTTACGTTTATTCTGTCATTGGGGGTCTTTTTGTGTTGCCTTTGTAGGGGGTTGTGGGCTTCCCTTTTGGTCCTGGTTGTTGGGATCTCTGTGCTTTTGTTTGGAGACTGCCCTTAGAGAATTATGTAGAGCCTTGCATTCACTGTCAAACCATTTTTGGGACTGTTTATTAGTGGGTCTCTTGAACTTGGTCTACTTGAGGCCAGTTAGTACTGCCATTGTACATTACTGACATTCTTCAATATGCAGCCTACACCTTGTTGGTTTGGTTCATATGGGTTAAAGAGACACTGAAGCGAAAAAAAAAAATGATATCATGAATTGGTTGTGTAGTATGCAGGGCTGTGGAGTCGGTACAAAAATCTTCCAACTCCGACTCCTCAGTTTATGAAACCACAGACTCAAACTCAGACTCCGGGTACCCAAAATTACTCTGACTCCACAGTCCTGGTAGTATGGATAATTACTAGAATATTTGAAAATAAAAATGAGAATATTTTCTTTGCTTCTGTTATATAGTTTTTTTTTTTTGTTTTTTGTTTTGTTTTTAAGATTGCATCATTCTCTAATATTTGAAGTTTACACACTACTCGGCATTCTAAATGATTTTGCAGAGCAGGCAAAGTGAACTTTTGACCTGTCCTCTGCAGAAGAAAAAAAACAATACAAACTATACAATAACTGACAGTTAAAGAGAATCTGTATTGTTAAAATCGCACAAAAGTAAACATACCAGTGTGTCAGGGGACATCTCCTATTACCCTCTGTCACAATTTCGCTGCTCCTCGCCACATTAAAAGTGGTTAAAAACAGTTTTAAAAAGTTTGTTTATAAACAAACAAAATGGCCACCAAAACAGGAAGTAGGTTGATGTACAGTATGTCCACACATAGAAAATACATTCATACACAAGCAGGCTGTATACACCCTTCCTTTTGAATCTCAAGAGATCATTTGTGTGTTTCTTTCCCCCTGCAGCTATCTTCCACTGAAGTGTCAGGCTGTTTCTTCCTGCAGAGTGCAGACAGCTGTGCCTGTATGTAATTCCTCAGTATGTGAAAGCTCAGAGGAGGATTTATCCAGCTTGTAAAAGATAAGAGAGAAGCGAGAAGCTGCCCTAATCTAAATAATACACAGGCAGTGTGCAGAGAGGGGCCTGGAGGGGGGAGATGCATCACAGAACCACAACACTGAAGAACTTGGCAGCCTTCCAGACACAGGCTGACAAGTCTGACAAGAGAGAGATAAGTTGATTTATTACAGAGATGGTGATAGTAGAACGTGCTGCAGTAAGCCAGAACACATTAGAATAGCTTTTGGAACTTGTAGGATGATAAAAAACAGGATGCAATTTTTGTTACGGAGTCTCTTTAATGTCTCCTGCCTAATGTCTTCCACACCCAGGCACCCAGCCTAATCTCATCTTTCCTCCACCAGGAGCACCCAGCCTAATGTCTCCTCCTTTCCTTCCTGGAAGCATCCAGCCTAATGTATCCTTCCTGGAAGCATCCAGCCTAATGTATCCTTCCTGAAAGCGTCCAGCCTAATGTATCCCTCCCAGAAGCGTCCAGCCTAATGTATCCCCTCCCCCACCTTGCCAGAAGCATCCAGCCTATTGTATCCCTCCCAGAAGCGTCCAGCCTAATGTATCCCCTCCCCCACCCTGCCAGAAGCATCCAGCCTATTGTATCCCTCCTGGAAGCATCCAGTCCTAATGTATCCCTCCTGGTAGCCCCCAGCCTTATGTCACCCTCCCCCCCCCCCCCCTTCCCGGAAGCACCCAGCCTAATGTCTCCCCTCTTCCCCCTCTGAAAGCACCCACTAATGTCTCTTCCCCCACACCACCACCACCAAGATCACCCAGCCTAATGTCCTTCACCCGGAAGCACCCAGCTTTCACCACCCACCACCAGGAGCACCCAGTCTGTCTCAGGATGATTTCATTGCATCGCTGATGCAGATTACAGCAAAGGAAGCCCACCTTGGAGAAGAAAGGCAGCAGGAAACAAAGCTATTAGAGATCAACCAGTAACTCCTCAGTAGGGTTGGAACGGTATGAAATTCCACGGTATGATAAGTCTAAGAAAATCTTACGTTATTATACAATTATTTGGACCCGGGCCCCCCCCCCCTTACATTAAATAACCCCCCCCCCCCCAAAAAAAAAACAAAAAAAAAAACAACCCGGTAAAACGGGATTGTGCATGGACTGTGCATTGTTCAACCAACTGGTAAGATGTCTTTCAGTCTTGTCGGTTGTTTGAACAATAGCTAACAACTTTTTTGATAAAAAAAAGTTGTTTGATAATGTGCTGCATAAAAGACTGCTATTTCGCATATGGGGCTTTAGACCAAAAATTGAACAGATAATTCAAAATAAGAAGATTGCAGCATGCAAGCTTCTTACCTGACCTCACTCAAGATTTACTGGCATGCTTAGTTCACACATAACTCTATACATTCCCGGTTGGTACTGTCCTGTCTTGTAGTTTTGCATCAGCTTTACCTTACTGGGTCGGAAATGTAAACCTTTTATGTGTAAACACACCCATAGAAAACTGATACAAAACTGACATGACTGGACCGGAATTGTACAGATTTATGTGTGAACACATCCTTAGAGAAAAAAACAAAAACTGATGCCAACTGACAGGACTGGACACCTTATGTGTGAACCAAGCCACAAATTCAATTATTGGCTTCACCTTAACAATGTCTGAGCAAGAGGAGGTAATTCGTTGCTCGTAGTTGACGTGCAATGAGGAGCAAGGTATTTGCTTTGAAGCCGTCTCTCAGCACTATGACACTGCTACCTCGCTTTAGTATAATCTGTCACACTTGTCACTATATTTGCCAGGCACCTAGCATACGCCTCTCGTCCGCTGCAACATGCTGGGCTTCTCAGACACCATTGCTCCTCGCTGCTTGAACGCTGACCTGCCATGATCACAGCTGCCTTCTGATGCTTATTCTATTACTGAAAACGAGTCCAGCAAAATCCTCTTCAAAGCTCCCTCTGGGGTTTACCATTAGGCCGGATCCACACTATAAGCACTTTTCTGAGCGCTTTGTGATTAATTAGCGCTTTCTGAGCGCTTTTTAAAAAATGTCTCCCATTCACTTTCATTAAAATCGTGGTAAAAATCGCCGCAATTTTTAATATACTCGGTCACGCGAAAAATTGTGGCAATTTTTACGAGATTTTTACCGCAATTTTAATGAGTGAATGGGAGAAATTTTTAAAAAGCACTAATCCAATCACAAAGTGCTGGTGTGGATCCAGCCTTAGTCCACCAAGTGGTCCAGTGAAAACCTTCAGAATCCTGAGGGGCAGGGATGGACTTTAGAGTAGCGAACTGCTCAAATTCAGAATTCAAATGAAGTGTAATGACTTCACGTGGGATAGGGGGGTTAACTTACCCAGAAGTCTACGGGATGTCTGCGTTCCATTACGCGTCATAGGCGTAATGAAAGCCAAGTTGCATGACTCACTACCGCTCTTCTGCTTTCAAGCCAGAAGGAGGAAGCACGGAAGTAATTGGTGGAGCGTCGCTTTCATTACGCCTATGACACGTAATGGACCGTTAAACCCCCCCCATCCCGTGGTCACAAGTGAAGTCATTTAGACTTAATTTAAATTCCGAATTTTAGTACGCTACTCGAAAGCCCATCCCTGCTTAGGGGGATTCCCAATTGTGAGCCGCAGCAGGCTGTTTTAAGATGCTTTTGCTAGCGTATCAGTTTTGAGTAAGTAATTGCTTTAATTTTAACGATTAGTAATGGTTTGAATATTTTATATATATTGCTCTGTATGAAATCTTCACTCTAACAATATTCTGCTGTCTTCATCTGTTGTCATTATCACAAAAAGGACTTCTCTTGAGTTACCCTTCTTCTACAATCTTTAGGTGCAGCCTTAAAGCGGACCTGAACTCAGAACTTTCTCTCTACTCTAAAAAAAAAATAGCATAATAGCCTTAAAAAAACATTTATTTGCTACAGCTGATATAAATCTGCAGTGTCTACTTCCTGCTTTCATGGAAGCAAATGTAGGGTTAACATCATGTGTTTACAAATTAGCTGCTCTGCTGAGGCAGTCAGCTGACACAGCTGAGAGAGAAAATTAAAGTTATTAGTCACAGATGAGGGGGATTAGACAGACTAAACTCTTAAAATACATACAGGGTGCATGTATCTGTTTTCCATCTGTCCTATGCAAGAGTTCAGGTCTACTTGAACCCTCTTCAGGCAATAATTTAACCTTTAAGAAGCCTCTTAACCTAACTATTGACCACCACACTACCACTTTGTACACAGTTTTTCTTACTAGTTGTACCCCTTACCCCTTCACAATGTAAGCTCAATTGGGTAAGACACTCTTCTCTCATCTTCCTTCAAGGCAGCTTCCTCCTGAGAGTACACACACACCTACACACACACACACCTACACACACACACCTACACACACACACCTACACACACCTACACACCTACACACACCTACACACACACACACCTACACACACACACACCTACACACACACACACCTACACACACACACACCTACACACACACACACCTACACACACACACACCTACACACACACACACCTACACACACACACACCTACACACACACCTACACACACACCTACACACACACCTACACACACACCTTCACACACACCTTCACACACACCTACGCACACGCACACACACACACCTTCACACACACACGCACACACACGCACACACACCTTCACACACACACACACACCTTCACACACACACACACACACACCTTCACACACACACACACCTTCACACACACACACACACCTTCACACACACACACCTTCACACACACACACCTTCACACACACACCTACACACACACACCTTCACACACACACACCTTCACACACACACACACACACACACACACACCTTCTCACACACACACACCTTCTCACACACACACACACACACACCTTCACACACACACACACACACACCTTCACACACACCTACACACCTTCACACACACCTACACACCTTCACACACCTACACACCTTCACACACCTACACACCTTCACACACCTACACACCTTCACACACCTACACACCTTCACACACCTACACACCTTCACACACCTACACACCTTCACACACCTACACACCTTCACACACCTACACACCTTCACACACCTACACACCTTCACACACCTTCACACACACACACACACCTTCACACACACACCTTCTCACACACACACACACACACCTTCACACACTCACACACCTTCACACACACACTCACACACACACACACACACCTTCACACACACACACCTTCACACACACACCTTCACACACACCTTCACACACACGCACACTTTCACACACACACACACCTACACACACACACACACACACCTCCACACACACACACACACACACACACCTACACACACACACCTACACACACACACCTACACACACACACACACACACACACACACCTTCACACCTACACACCTACACACACACACGCGCGCACAAACACCTGCGCACACGCGCGCACAAACGCCTGCGCACACACGCGCAAGCATGCGCACACACACACACCTTCTCTAAATGATTAATGCTATAAAGGATCCCCCCCCCCCCTTCCCCAAGCAGGTGGATTTCCACCCAATCATGTATTCTTAGGGCCGAGACCCCTGCTTCTACAGCTGATGCTACATTAACACCTGAGGCTGGGGTCCCCAGTGTATGGTTCATCAAGTTAAAGGCGCATGGCCCTTTCCATCCTTCCTCTTCAACTAAGCGACTTTACCCCATAAAAAACTGCCAGGCCCCACTTACCTGCCGAAAGTAGTCTCTTGTTTCCATAGGCCGCAATAAATAGTGGGCCATCCTTCTCTACAGACATCTAGATTACTTTTGTCTTTCTTTGTCATTCTGAGGATTGGTGGATAAGTCCTTTCGTATTTAGAGAGCTCAGCAGTGGAGGAAGTCCAGCCAGCTATATTATTATTATTTTTTTTTTTTTATATATAGACAAAGTTTATTGAAATGCATAATAAAAGGAGAACAAGCATAATATTGAACAATACTCAGCAAGTACAAAATATTCCAAAAAGTATCAATAATAAAATACCAAACTCGTCTCAGGATAAAGACTTGTACAGTTAGCACATCCAGTAGAAACGTCATAAGTCGATAGTTAAATGATAACAAAACTCAAATTAAACCTCGTGTGTGGCCAAGCAAACCTCCAAAACTTTTTTCGCTTCAGTGTCTCTTTAAATAATGTACACGGTCCATCAAAGAATCATATCTAAATGGTACTTTATCAGGTCAATATCAATATCGTGTTTTCCATTTATAAGCAATAGACCATTGGCCTGCACATAACAAATATCTATAAAACAAGATCTCAAAACAGTCATTTAAAACGTATAAGATAGCCTAGGAGGGACTCAAAGATATTGGGATCTTGCAGACGTCAAAAAATGACTGTAAGGGGGCAGCGCCTAACCTCCATGCATGGCGGAGTAGCTCCGATAAATTAGGCCACTGACAGAACGCCTGGACCCCGCTTCTCTTCCTCCTCTGCAGCGAATCTCACCCGCAAGTCTCCTGAAACACCCCGGCATGAGCCTGAAGAAAAATCAAGCGGTCATGGACCCAGGCATCCCCGAGCTCTTCTCTAACAAACAGAAGCGAGCCTCCTCCTAAAATGACGCCCGGACCTCCGGCGAGAGCGGCCTACAAGCCGGTAAGAACTCAGAAGCTGAGAGAGATACCAAAGCAGACTTGCAGACAGTTTATCTAAATTTAGAACGGCTCATTAACACATCTAAAACAGAAACTGTCAAATCAGCGACGGGGGTTAAAGCCTATTGCAAGCAGGTGGACTCAGACATCCAGGAGATGCGCTCAGATATTGTTACCATGTTTGAGGCCAGGGAAGACCAAGAGAATAGGGACAGGAGGAGCAACCTCAGAATCCTAGGAGTCCCAGAAACAATTACTGATGTTCAGGACTTTCTGCTGGCGCTGTTCTGCCATCTTACCCCTGACCTCCCTGAGTCAGAGCTGCGGATGGACTGGGCACACAGGGCCCTGAGGCCCCACCTAGAGGGGAACTCTTTTTTGTGGGTAGTTCACCTCTGTTTCATTTTTGCTTTAACTCTATGGTTGAATCATGGCCACGTCGTCCACAACTTCTGATAGGAATCCTCCCACATCTGATCCTGTGAACCCTCCTTCCACAGACCTCTCTGCCCCTATGATCATCACCACCCATAATGTGAAAGGCCTTAACGCTCCTCAGAAGAGACGCCTTGCATGTCAGTATTATAAGAATGCCAAAGCTGATATTCTATTACAGGAGACACACTATGTCCATAAAAAGGAACCTAAATACTGGCACAAACATTACCCCCAAGCTTACTATGCCTCTGCCCCTCCCCCCCCCTCGCCCTCCATTAGAGACTTAACTTTACTGTGCATAAAACTCTCCGAGATCCTGAAGGTCGTTATTTGATTTTGGTTGGTAATTCAAATGAATTGCTGCTCACTTTAGTAGCTGTTTATGCCCCCTTCTGAAGGGCTTTGACCCTTTCTCTCTAAACTAACCTCTAAAATTTTAACTCACAGAGCTGGCAAACTCATACTGGCGGGAGACTTTAAGGCTGCTTTCACAGTAAGATGTTACAGGCGCACGTTAGTGCAGCCTGTAACGCAGCCCAACTCACAGTAATGAAAAATCAATGGGCTGTTCACAGTACCCACGTTGCGTTACATTCCAACGCTGCACGTTATTTAAAAGTGCAGCATGCTGCGCGTTCGTTAGACTGTTTGCGCATGCTCAGTATTGTGGTGTTTTTTTTTTTCTTTTTTAATTTTGAGGAGGAGGGGAGAGTCCGCTTATTGTTAGCCACATGGCTATTTAATATTCACTGCAGGGAAGTTCGGCTCGATTCATTGAATTGATTCATTGAGAAGAGCCAGATTTCCTATCTCTACTGTTCAGAATCGATTCATTGAAAAGAAACGTACTTCCCATCACTAGGTTGAGTCCTGCTGCTCTGAATCGATTCTGAACAGTAGAGATAGGAAGTCCGGCTCTTTTCAATGAATCGACCGGACTTCCCATCACTTCTGCTGTGTTTCCTTCCTGGAGCGGCCGCTGATTGGCTGGCGGGACCACGTGATGCGGAGTGTTCCGATCACGTGGTCCCCGCAACGTATGAGACAAAAAATGCGCACCAACAGCCGCACAACGCGGCTCACTCTGGCGTCCTCCTCCAACACCACCAGGCGTTGCGTTAGGGGCACGTTATGCGACCATAACGTCCCCTAAAACGCAACGTCCTGGTGGAAAAGAGGCCTAATGCCTCACTGGATGGTGGCCAGGGCCACTTTCGTACCCCTCCCAAATGCTTCCTTAAATTTTTGTCTGACATGGGCACCTGGGATGTCTGGAGAGTGCTTCACCCTGGGGAGAGGGGGCACACCTTCTATTCCCACCCGCACAACACATATTGATGCATAGATTTTGTTCTCATGGATGCGACCCTCCTCTCTGAAGTGATCAAAGTGGATCATTTTGAGATCTCCTAGTCGGACCATGCCTCTGTGACTATGCAATTCTCTACCTCGACCCCTAGACCCAAAAGTACGTGGGGTATAAACAAATCTCTTCTGGTGGACCAGGAGACCAAACTAAAAGTGGCCTCTGAAATCACTTCTTTCTTTAGTATTTAACTGTGAAGGGGACACCTCGCAGGGAATCTGGTGGGCAGCTCATCAGGGGTGAGCTGATTAAAATTTCCTCCACTAAACGTAAAATGGCTATGGCTAGGATGACTGAACTGAAAAACGAGATCAGGCGCATGGAGCTCCAGCATGCAAAAGGAACGCCTTCAGTGCCTAAATCCCTTTTATTCCAGAAGGCTGACAGAGCCATGCGCCTGACCTCTCAAAAATTCTATGAAAAAGGCGATAAACCAGACACTGTTAGCGAGGAAGTTGAGTAATCGGTTGACCCTGAACAGACTTCACCCTATTAGAAATAGCTTGGGAACCTGACCCATGACCCATCATCCATAGTGCAGGAATTCCAGAAATATTATGCCAGTCTATACGATGGCTCCACCACGGACACATTTCACACCCCAATAGCAAAGATACAGGAATATCTTAATGATATTCCTATCCCCAGTTAGCTACTAACAATAGCCTCCTCTTAAACTCTCCTATCACAGTCAAAGAGGTCTTATCTGTTATTAAACTCAAGTCATCTAAGGCCCCTGGCCCGGATGCATACACTGCCTCGTACTACAAAGCCTTTAAGCAATTATTAGCTCCTGAGCTGACGTCCTATTATAACAAAATTTTGAAAGAGGAAGAGGATTTCTCACCTGACATGTCTAGAGCATCTATAGTTGTCATACCTAAGCCCGGCAGGGACCCAGCCACGATTACTAACTACAGACCGATCTCCCTTATCAATGTTGATGTGAAGATCTTCTCTAAGATTTAAGCGAACAAACTAAACCCTCTGTTGCCAAGCGTTATCCATCTGGACCAGACAGGCTTCGTCTCAGGTAGACAGACTACAGATAACATCTGCAGGATCATTGGATTGGTTACCAGGATGAAGCACTGTCGAGTGCCTTCTCTGCTCCTCTCTTTGGATGCAAAGAAGGCGTTTGACAGAGTGGACTGGAGATATCTTAGACTAGTTTTACAAAAGTTTTGCATAAGGGGTGAATTCCTATATGGGGTAGGGTGCCTCTACACTAATCCTACAGCCTCAGTATGCAACATGGGTATCACCTCTTCCTCATTCCCTATCAAGAATGGCACAAGGCAGGGGTGCCCTCTCTCCCCTTTGCGGTTTGCTTTATGTATTGAGCCATTGGCTATCAGGGTCAGGCGCTCTCCGGACGTTACTGGGATGTCAGTTGGTAGGTCTGTATTTAAAACCGCCCTTTTTGCGGATGATACAATTTTTACCTTATGCAATCCCATAATTTCGATTCCGAACTTGTTCATTGAAATTGAACTGTTCTGTGTCCACTCAGGCTTCAAAATTAACAACATTAAATCTGAGGCAATTCCGTTTGGTCTTTCAGAAACAGATCAGACCTCCCTCTCTCACTCCTTTTGGCTTTAAGTTCAGACCCAATGGACTGAAATATTTGGGGGTTACGATCTCTCAGGATCTCGGAGATTTGTACAAACTCAATTATGGTCCTATGCTCAAGAAACTCCACAGACTACTCGAAGATTGGCAGCACTACCGTATCTCTCTGCAAGGCCGCATATACGCAGTCAAAATGACATTACCTAAAATTTTGTACCTCTTTAGAACCCTACAAATTAGAATTAACAGTAGAGATGTGGATGTGCTACAATCTAGAATCACTAACTTTATATGGGAGGGGCGTAGGCCCCGCATCAAATATATGAACCTAGACCCGCCACAGACTCTAGGGTGGACTAGGAGCCCCCGACATTTTACATTACTACTATGCTGCAAGACTATCTCAGCTCTTTCAATGGTCCTCTCCCAGGGGTATAGTTAGATGGGTCGACTTAGAGCAAGAACTTCTCTCCTTTCCCCATTAAGTTTCTCTTATGGACCCCTAAACCCTGTTTAGGTTCAGATTTTTCCTCCTTCCCTATAAACGAGTCCCTTTTTTTTTTTTTAAAAGGGAAGTTTTTATTTGTTTTCTTGTTTTCCATAACATTACAACACAACGTTGGGTAAGACATTAAACACTTACCCAGGGAACACATATTACAATAACAAGTGGGTCATGGCCCCAGAAGATAGAAGGGGAGGAAGTTTTAAGAAATAAAGAGAAGAAAAGAAGAGAAGTAATCTCAGCCATATTAAATTGCAGTGTATCACGCATAGAGAGAGAGAAAGATCAGAAAGAATTGTTCATTATGTCACATGCATCATTTTATAGCATTACTCTTACATAGCATGTATAATGGTCACCTTGCCTTAGAGATAGGTAATATTACACTAATATGTCTGTGCTAGACAGCCATCGCCCAGTGAAACCCAACCACCGTAGTTTATATTAAATTAAGACATAGATAGTCAAACATCTATCTGGAGACCCCTGCAGTGTTTATCACACCATCTAGACCAGATGTTGTCAAATTTTTTAAGGCAGTTCCTGCTTTTGTATGTTATCTTACATAGGGGGAGCATAGAGTTAATGTAGGAGATCCATTCAGCCTTAGAGGGTATTGTTGGTTGATTCCAGTGTTTCAAGATTATTTTCCTAGCTACATGGCATACCGTAAAGATCATGGCTTGTTTATATTTGTTGTAACTATTTTTATCAAATATTCCTAGCATCACCATTTTAATATCCAGTTTAATTGGTAAATCCAATACCCCTCTAATGGTTTTTTCAATCTGTACCCAGAATCTTTCGAGTTTAGGGCATGTCCAGAACATGTGCAGATAAGTCCCTGTCTGTACTCCACATCTCGTGCAAGTACTAGAGTGAGCAGCATTAATTGTATGTAATCTACTGGGAGTAAAGTATACCCTGTGTAGGTATTTGAGGTGTATCAGCCTGTCCCTGGATGAGATTAAGATCGCAGCTCCCCTACTCACTACCCCTTCCCACTCCTCATCTTCTATTTCACCAACATCCCTTACCCATTGTGCACGAATTTTATCAGTATTATGGCCCATTTGAATAAGAAGATCAGCATAGATGGCCGACATGGGCTTTTCTAAGTGTTCTTGTATGAGCAAGGACTCCAGTGGATCCGACCCCAGCTGTGTGCCCTCCCTACCAAACTGGGCTGCAAATGCGTGTGATAATTGAAGGTATCTGAAGTGCATCTGCATAGGGATACTATACATTTGTCTAAGTTCTGTGAAGGTCAGTAAGGTTCCTGTCTTAGTGATATCTTTTAGCGCTTTGATCCCGTATTGTGCCCATAAGGACGGGTCAGGTATAGAGATAAAATGTGGGATATGAGGATTGCCCCATAGGGGAGTATATGGGGACCATGTGAGTGGGGCTGCAAGCTTTTTGTGAAGATATTGCCATGCTTGAATTGTGGTTTTCATTACTACCGTGATATTTGGAGAAGAGTTTGGGCCTCGAAATGGGAGATTTAAAAGGGCTTCATAGGAACCCATAATTGCAGCCTCTATTACTATCGCTGGATTGAATTCATTGCGCGAGAACCACCACCTTATTGTAACAAGTGCTGCTGCCAGAAAGTAATAGAAAAAATTGGGCATAGATAGCCCTCCCTCTGAGGCTGGGAGGGTCAATGTTTTGAACGACATGCGTGGTAGTTTATTGGACCATATAAAGGGAATGAGGATTTTATTAATTTCAGTGAAGTATTTTTTAGGGATCCAGACTGGGGAGTTGCGGAATATATATGTAAGTTTGGGTAATAGCATCATTTTGATTGCATTGACCCTACCTATTAGTGTTAGTGGTAGTTCCTGCCAGGTGTTGCATTTATCTTTAATCTTCTTGATGATAGGGAAGAAGTTATTTGTTAGGAATAACTTAGTATCTTTATGGATTATTATTCCCAGGTACTTAAATGTGGTTGCCCACTGCAGGCCGGATCCACCGGAGTCTCCCCCAGAAGCGTTGTTGTCCAACGGGAAAATAATAGATTTTGCTTTATTTATTCTTAGTCCTGACCATCGACTAAATTGTTCTATTATGTTAAAGGCTGCTGACAACGAAGGGCCAGAGTCTGCAAGATAAAGTAATATGTCGTCTGCATAGAGTGAGATTTTCTCCTCTAGCCTCCCTATTTTTAACCCCTGAAACCCAGCGGAGTGCCGCAACATTATAGCTAGTGGTTCTATGGCAATAGCAAACAGACTCGGCGAGAGGGGACACCCCTGCCTGGTACCTCTGTAAAGTGGAAAAGGTGGTGATATTTTGCCATTGATACGCAACCTGGCAGTAGGTCTTTTATATAGTAGTTGCACCATTTTTATGAAGTTACTTCCTATGCCAAACTTGCTCATCACCCTCCAGAGGTATCCCCACTCCACCGAGTCGAACGCTTTTTCGTTATCTAATGAAGCCAAAACCCTGTCACCCTGATTGTCATGGTCAGCTACCAAGTTAGTATACAGCCGTCTAAGGTTAATATCGGTACCTTTTCCCGGCATGAATCCTGTTTGATCCTGATGAATTATAGTGAGAATGCATTTGTTGAGTCTGTTGGAAAGAGCTTTTGCTATTATTTTCGCGTCAACATTTATAAGCGATATAGGCCTATAGGAGGCGCATAGGTTAGGATCTTTACCAGGTTTCAGTATTAGTGCAATTAATGCATCTGACCATGAGGCAGGGGGTGTATCATTGTTAAATGCTGATTTTTGGGCCGCTAGCAATTTAGGAGCCAAAGTAAGGTGGTAGTGCTTGTAATATTCAGCTGGGTATCCATCTAGGCCAGGAGTTTTCCCACACTGCATTTCTGAAATAGCGTCAGTAATCTCATCCAGGGAGAGAGGTGCATCTAAAGCCTTAATTGGTTCTTCGTTAAGGGTAGGGAATGTAATGCCGTTGAGGAATTCATCTAGTTGTAGAAGGGAATAGTCAGCTCCAGAGGAGTATAGCTGTGTGTAATATTGAATAAAGAAGTGCTCTATAGTATGTTGATCCTCATGTAAACAGCCATCCTCGGACATGATCCCAGGTATTGCAGTGTATGACCCAGTATCCCTCAAGAGCCAGGCCAAGAGTTTATCATTTTTGTCCCCTTTGGCGAATATGGTTTGGGATTTAGCAAGTAAGGCACGCTTACAACAGTCAACTCTAAGGAGTTCCACTCTGTTAAGAGATGCCTGCCAGTCCTTGTAGGCCTGGGCAGTATTAGTAGCAGTGTAAGTAGTTTCGGCTTGAGTGGCCTGCTGTTCAGCTGTCTGTAGTATAATATTAGCTTGTTTCCTAGCATTCGAGATTTCGGCTATATAGTACCCCCGTATACATGCTTTTTGAGCATCCCAGACCATGTCCGAGGAGGTTGACGTTTCACTGTCAGTCCAGTAGTTTTGTAGTGCCTTAGTGACAGCAGCGTCAACCATTGGCTCCGTGATCCAAAACCTGGATAACCTCCAGGACCTGGATGTCAGAACCTCCTTTATATCCAGTGTGAGCAATGTCGGGGCATGGTCAGATATCCCACTGGGCAAAATGTCTACTCTATTTATCATGGGATGTATATATAAGATCTATGCGGGATAGTGTTCTATGTGTAGCAGATGAACATGTATATTTTAGAATATCCGGGTATTTCCATCTCCATGTGTCTATTAACCCTCCTGGCGGTTTGCAAAAAAATCGCCAGGGGGCAGCAAATCTTTTTTTTTTTTTAATTTTTTTTTTTTTTCATACATGATAGCCGCTGCTCAGCGGCATCCCCCCAGCCCCTCCGATCGCCGCCGGCGATCGGAGATCCGGAGATCCCGTTCAAAGAACGGGATCTCCCGGAGGGCTTCCCCCGTCGCCATGGCGACGGGGCGGGATGACGTCACCGACGTCATCGACGTCGTGACGTCAAAGGGGATTCCGATCCACCCCATAGAGCTGCCTGGCACTGATTGGCCAGGCAGCGCACGGGGTCTGGGGGGGCGGCTGCGGCGCGACGGATAGCGGCGGATCGGCGGGTAGCGGCGGCGATCGGGCACTGCACGCAGCTAGCAAAGTGCTAGCTGCGTGCAGCAAAAAAAAAATTATGCAAATCGGCCCAGCGGGGCCTGAGCGGTGCCTTCCGGCGGCATAGCCCGAACTCAGTTCGGGCTTACCGCCAGGAAGGTTAAGGAGTGTGTTTCTGCCCATTCCCCTAAGTTAAACCTCTCTGGTCCAGCATGTTTGAGTCTATCTTTAGCGGGATCTGGTGCCAGGTTAAAGTCTCCTGCCCATATAATTTTAGCTGGTGGAAGCTGTGAAATCATGCCCACTAATTCATTAAGCAGTTCAGTAGATCCAGTAGGAGGAAGGTACAACCCCACAGTAATAAACTGTAATCCAAAAATAGTTGCCTGCACCAGTACATATCTGCCAAAGTTATCCAGCTTGACCTGCTGTATCGTAATGGAAAGAGATTTATGAAATAATATGCTAACTCCTCTAGAGTGAGTGGAGTACGTGGAGTGATAACTGCCTACCCATGGCTTTTTTAATGCCATGATAGTGCGCCCAACTAGGTGGGTTTCTTGAAAGATACAAATGTGGGGGTGATATTTTTTAAGGAAGTCAAAAACCAGGGATCGTTTAAATTTAGAATTAAGACCCCTCACGTTCCATGAAATGCAGGTCAAACTGGACGGCCTGTCAGCTTGTTGAGCGGGTGGCATAATAAGCATATGAGACATGAATACATACATGTGGCATCATTTTGAAACATAGAAGCCCAAGAGAGGGCTGCAGAAAAGGGAGAAGAGAGAAAGTGAAGAAAAACAGCATTCCTATCCCTTCAGAACTTAGTGACCCCTGACCTACTACCCCTTAACCCAACGCCCACCCTGCTACGTCTACCAACTTGTATTGTAGCTTAGTCCCTGAACTTCCGCAACCTTCCCTTAGCTATCCGCCAAAAGGAGGGTTACTAACTATTAAACTAGTGTGCAAGGTATTACACACTTGTGGGCGGGAGTGGTCTGATGGGCTGGAGAGGTCCACTGCCCAGCAGCACCCAGCTATTGCTAGGAGGTATGAAACTTAATGTTCCCCTCTCTCCCCCCCCCCCCCCCCCTTAGCACTGAGTAAGTCAGTAGTGGTTGAGGCATACTGGCGCTATCTGTATCTTAATACCATGTTCATATAAAATTCTCTTATAAAACTGATGGAGAGGTGGCGATTAGCCTCTGTTTTGCAAGACTGTAGTGCTCATTATAAGGCCATTGAGATCCAGAGGTATACATTTAGACCTAGGGTATAATATAAGCCTCAGGTGGCCTAGTGGTTTAACCTTATGCAAGGGCCACCCTTCTCTTATGGCCACCTTGTTTATTTAACAGGCAATATTTAGTGGCATAGGATATCATGAAACATAGCATCTAAGTAGGCTGCTTAGTTACATATTTAGCTGTCCTTACAGCCAGGATACCCGAGTCGAGTTATAATTTCCCCCCTCCTATAATATGGCCAGTATTATGGATGTGTTATAAACACTAGTGCGTTTCACTATTATGTATCACGCATCTACGTTAATTGTGGCCCCATGGCTAACAGCAGCCATTATATGTAGTCACGATCGAAAGAGAAAAGCAGGTTGGCACTACTGCTGGAGCGGGTCTCTTGCGGTGGCGTAACGGTATTCCTACTTGCATCAGCCTAGCGTGCTCAGGTAGTAAGACATTTTCATAGTGGCAGAGGAGGCAGGAAATAGAAAGAACCGGCACTGCTGAAAGCTGTATTTATTGGCTAATAGGTGGATAATACATGCGATGCAAAACAGGCTGTGAGCGCTGTGGTACAGTACAAATATAAAGTTCAAATAACTTGGTAGGATACCTGTAGTGGTGCGGTGGGTGCTGGGTGCTTAAGCCTGACGGCCGTTTGGCGCACGTCTGCGCATCTACGGAGGCTGCATCGTAGATGCGCAGACGTGCGCGAAACGGCCGTCAGGCTTAAGCACCCAGCACCCACCACACCACTACAGGTATCCTACCAAGTTATTTGAACTTTATATTTGTACTGTACCACAGCGCTCACAGCCTGTTTTGCATCGCATGTATTATCCACCTATTAGCCAATAAATACAGCTTTCAGCAGTGCCGGTTCTTTCTATTTCCTGCCTCCTCTGCCGCCATTATATGTAGTATGGAACAGAGCAATAAACAGTTATTGTTATCATGCCTACTACTATCCACCATAGGGGCAATAACATTTAAACCAATTATATCATTTTAACATAAAATACTTAATCCTAGAACCACTTATTTTAGGTGCATATAGTAACATAACTGTGTTCTGAACAAAATAACTGCTGGATCTTAATTTATGGTGTTATATCTCCATCTAGTGGTGAAAACATGTCAATGCATATTAAGCAAAGTAAATTGTGCTAGGGCCTCATTGTCAGCATCATCAAATGCAATGCTAATTGCAGTAAGATCATCAGTGGATAAGTGCATTTCTTGAGGGCTCCTACAAACAACTAGGCCCTGCAGATAGCTCAGCAAAATATTCATCTAGGAGATATCTCAGCAGGGCAGCATTCACAGCGTAGTGTTCACAATGAAGGCGAGAGTAGCCCTTAGGTATTGCTGCAGGTTATAGTATTGTATCTATTCCACAGGAGATCATTCAGCAGTTCCGATAAGACAGTAAAGGCAGTCCGAATGTAGTAATTTTAATGATAATATGAGTCTTGTCCAGGGTGAGGTATTGTGCTGATGCTTGTAGGCATATAAGCTCAAAGTACGTATTAGTGAGGCTAAGAACAAGTATATCTTCATCCAACAAGGCAGTAAAATGAGTGGGTCGCAGTGGAGGCGGTATCGTTTGCTGCTAGTGCGGTTTCTTGGCGCCCTCTCAACCGCGGGAAAAAACAGAGCGGGAGATTCAAAAATTACAACGGTTTGTGGCGCACAACCAGTAATAACAGAACTGCGCAGGAGGATTTGCAGATAACGGAAGGGCATAGCAAAAGCCCGCCGCATTAGTTCTATCATTAGTACTAAGTTCTCCCAGTATTTTCAAGAGTCATAAGCACCCCATAAAGTATATTCAACATTATGTACTCACTCGTTTTGGGGGTAAGGCGTCCAGCCATTTCATGACATCAGACGGTTTGTCAAAAAATTGAACCGATTCGCCATCCTGCACCCTTAACTTGGCTGGAAACTGCATGGAATATGCAATGTTTCTTTCTTTGAGCTTAGCTTTAGCATGCTGAAACGTCTTCCTTAGCTTCTGAGTTTCCATTGTATAATCCGGGAAGATCATCACTTTAGTATTCTCATATCTCAGCTCTCCTGCCTTCCTTGCCGCTGTCAAGATGGCGTCCCGGTCTCTGAAATTGAGCAATTTCAGTATGATAGGTCTGGGAAGTGATCCAGGAGGTCCTTTGCGTGAGGGTACCCGATGGGCTCTCTCTACCACGAAGTGGTCCGAGAAGGTATCTCCTGGGAGCATCTGGCGAAGCATATTTTCAGTAAAGGTGGCGGTGTCTGAGGTTTCAGCCCCCTCCGGCAGTCCCAGGATTCTCAAGTTGTTGCGCCTATTACGATTCTCCGCGTCTACAGCTCTATCTTCTAAGTGTGTGAGACGGAGCTGCATTCCGGGGATCGCAACGCTGTGGGTCTGGGTGGTATCTTCCAAGGCCGAAGTACGACGCTCTAGGTCTCTTGTTCTCTCCCGGAGCTTACCCACATCTCCTCTGAGCAGGCTCAGGCCAGTATCTAGGTGGTCTATCTTGACCGTCAATGTTGTTTGGCAGGTGCGGATTGCCTCGAGCAGCTCAGCGGAAGTTGGCATGCCCGAGTCATCTTCAGCGTTATCTTCATGCCCGCCGCCATCTTTGCCATGCTTTCCTCTGCCCGGCCTCTGTGTCAGGGGAGTAGCTGGAGGCTGATCGGCCGGGTCCATTGCGTCTTCCTTCTCCCTGCTAGCCTTATTTGCTTTCGGAGGCATTACGAGATAGGGTGTAGATCTGTGTGTCGACTTTGGCGTGCGTTCTGGCCCAGCACGAGGGTCCCACACGGCGGTCTGGTAGTCTGGTTGGGCCGAGGTTGAGGGTTCCTCTTACCGTCCCTCCTCCGGCGGCGCAGCCCACGAGTCCTCCAGTGTGCACTCAAGGAGAAGCTGGTTATCTCGAGGGATAAAAGCGGCTGATTAGTCACCCGGAGGCTCGTAGTTCATCTATTAGGGAGATGCTGGGCAGCGGAGCTCTGGAAGAAGCGTCCGTTCACAGCGCCATCTTGGCCACGCCCCCAAACGAGTCCCTTTTTGATCAAAAAGCAGTTGCTTAAGGTGTTGACCCCATCCCCCTCCTCTATTTTGGAATCCTTGTTTTATAATGAAGACTTTCCTCCTGGGGTCTGTGGCTTGGCCTGGGGGGATCTGGAGATCTAGAGGGGTTCACGCTATTAATGATGTGGTGTCGGATGGTGTATTGCTATCTTGGTCTCCACTCAAGGAAAAGTTTGATCTGCCAGATTCAGAGGCGTTTAGAGTTCTACAGATTCGCCATTTCATCCAATCTCGTCGCACTGATGGCTTAAAATTATTGCGTCCTCCACTCGAGACCACGTTTTGCTCTTTTCCCTTACCCCAGGGCTTTATATCCTATGATCTTTGGTACTCTAATTCAACCCCATCTACAGCAATGGTGAAATGGCAAGAGAGATTAAACGCCTGTGATGACGAGAAACACTGGGAGTTGATATTCAGTGCTATGGCTAGCTCCTCTAAGCACACCCTAACTAAAGAGCGGAGTTACAGAATACTATACGACTGGTTTTGCACCCCGGTTTAGCTTGCTAAATGGGGAATAATATTGGCCAGCCTATGTTACAGAGGCTGCTAAGCCAATGTAGACCAAACCCATTGTTAGTGGTCTTGCCCCTATGTGGCCAGTTTCTGGAACTTGTGTTTCCTCCTAGCGTCTAAGGTCCTAGGCGTGGTAATCCAACCGGACCCCTGGACTGCTCCTTTTCTATAAACCCCTCCCTCAACTTAATAAAGCACAAAATAAGCTCTTGGGCCTAATATGCAATGCTGCCAAAACTCTCTTGGCTAAGAGTTGGAAGTCCCTTCCTAAACCCCCCCAAGATCTGAGCTAATTAATAAAGTCCAATCAACATTCATTATGGAAACAATTACCTCCACTATTTGACAAGATATGAGACCCCTGGGAAGCCTGGTATTCCTCCCATCCTTAAATGTAGTCTTATGACATCTCCCTATGTACTCCCTATCACTCCTCCTCCTTCCACCCACTCCTACATAGTCATGGCGCTTATATCCTTGCTGGCTTGGGATGAACCCCATAAAATGTTATCTAACTCCTTCCTCCCCCCTCCCCCTTTCTTTTTTTGTCTGTTTGTGTTTTGCTGTTCTCCCTACCCCACTGGTTATGCTTTGGTTATGGTTATGAACACCTGTGATAAAGATAATAAAAACAAATGTGAGAAAAACAACAGTACAGCAGACCAAAATTGGGCTGCAATGGGACAGTCCCAGAAAACATGAAAAAGTGTCCCATCCCACCACACCCCCTGAAACAGCTAGAGGGACCGTTTTGATAAAATATATGCAGTCTAGCAGGGGTAAGATACCATTTAAATAGTTTCACAGGGGTGTCTTTAAAAAATATTAGATTTAATTATCTTTGCAACTGTTTCCCAACAAGAAGACCATTGGGAAAGGGATAACTGATGTCCTAAATCCTGTTCCCAGGCTCTCATATGACAATTTTTCTTCCTTCGCCCTACCATTAAGAACGTAGTGGGATGTGGGTGTCAACACCCTCTAGTGAAAAGATACAGGAGACAAAAGTGGGAGCCCAATGGTGTAGTATGTCAAAAACAATGGAATGTAATAAAAGTAAGACACTACTCACAAAGGTGGGTTGCAGAGGGGCAACTGACCACAGGAAGCAGGTGGAGACAACAAACCCGACTCCACTCGGGGTGGTCCCTAGGGACCTGGATGAGGTCGCTCTCCTTGGTAAAAGAAAGGGGACAGATGTCCGCTGTAGTCGAAGCCACGTGTGGTCTATACCCACCCCTCAGACTGATGAGGTAAGGGGGTATTATTGCACAATAAGGGTATACGAGGCACCCTGGTGTAATAAAAGCACCTAAAAGCAGTTTAAAAACGGGAAATAAATTTGAGGTAGCTTACCTCAGTGACGAAAAAATCTTTGCGCTACTAATAAAAACCTTTGTTAAATGCAGTCAACGCGTTTCGCGGGTCAGAGCCCGCTTCCTCAGGCCAATAACTGCCTACATCAGTAAAAGAAAGGGCTCCTTAGCATACCAGAATCTTACAATATACAACATAACGTTATTATCACATGAATTGCATATTTACATACTTTCATATCCACTTATGCACACCTAGAATGGTGGTTCATATATATTATAATTAATTGGGAGTATTGACAACTGATACAGTTATTAGTATTCAGGAGGCGTGCATAAATAAAAATGCTGCAAATGTATGCATCTAGAAACAATTATAAAAATGAATAAGTAGTGAATAAGTAATAGAATTGCTGCAAATCAATGTATATAAAAATCCTAGGGGAATGATAGGAAATTTCATTAAAAATAAAATTGCTGCAAGTCTATATGTATAAAAATCTAGGGGGATTGATAGTTGTAATTAAATTATTTACATACATGAATCAATTGGTGATAAAAAATGTGGTACTAAGAAGACTTGGCCAGCTCTGTATAGAGAGGGAAGTTAGGGAGAAAGGAACACACAGCAGACAGTGCTAGACTCTATGGTCTGCGCTTATCTGCAAATTAAAAAGAGCTGGTCACAAAATAAGATACAAAAACACATAATGTGCATCATCTGTAAGTCCAGCAGCAGGGGAGTGCTTGTAGGCAGACAGTAATGAAGAGCAGGTTAAGTTTCACTTACCAAACTAAATGACAGATTCAGCAAAGGGAGCGTCTAGTGGGCGGCATCTCTCGCTGGGCTAAATAGATTATGAATGTAAATGGCAGCTGCAGGATTGTACGCTCGCCGAAGGTGAGGAGTGGTGCGGCTTGTTCATGATGATGTCATCACGCATGTCGCTCCTACCGGAAGTTTAGGCGGCGCCATTTTGGAAGAGGTCGCATCATAGGCTACCATTGTATTTGCCAGTCCTATGTTTTCAATGGACTGAATTCCGAGAAGTGCTAGGTAATGTATTTTTATCACCACTAGATGGCAGCATAGGATTAGAAATAGAATGGACTTAGAGAAATGCAAGGTAAGTGCCCAAAAATGACAATTTTGAAGGATGCGAACTTGGTCAACTTAAATTTAGGGGCAATCTCAACCCATAATTTAGCAAGGGAGGCTACAATCTTGTTGTGTTTAGTAAGGGAAAATATATCCCGTATAGTCACCACCGTGATGAGAAAATATGGGCGAATTGCTTCTCCCTCAAAACTCCACCAAAGGGGAGGAGAAGTAGAAAGGCCCCATTCTAGTATTTGGTTTAGTTTAGAAGCAAGGTAATAATACCACAGATTAGGCAAGCCAATACCACCATGAAGTGGGTGCCTATACAGGACCTGAGCCCTTACTCTAGCTGGTTTAGAGTTCCAATTGTATCTATTAATTTGAGATTGCATGGGAATAATTACTTTTTTAGGAAGAGTATGGGGCAACATACGAAATAAGTAGAGCAATTTAGGCAACAAAATCATTTTGCAAGCTAGACAACGCCACAAACATGAAACCTTATAATGTGACCAACTTTTAAGCATGTTCTTTAAAAATGAAATAGGGGAGGGTAATTTGCAGCAAAAAGGTTGCGGCATTGTGGCGTAAGGAAAATGCGTAAATATTTAAATTTATTCTTACTTCATTTAAAATCAAAATTAGCCTCCAATAACTTTGTTGTATGTGGAAGAAGATTAATTGGCATTGCAGTAGATTTGGAAGTATTAACCTGAGAAAGAAGCAAGTAAATTAAGGAGACAAAATAAATTAGGGAGGGTGGTGACCAGCCGGGTTAAAAATAGGAGTGCGTCATCTGCATAGAGGACTAATTTGCAGTTATTAGATTCATATCCGGAAATGTCAGGATGTTGTCGTATCGCCGCCGCCAATGGCTCAGGGCTCATTTCCACTATAGCGAATCCGCATGCGTTGTCCGCATGCGGATTCGCACAGCCAATACAAGTGGATGGGCCTGTTTCCACTTGTGCGTTGTGCAGAGCGTTTTTGTGTGCGGGGAAAATCTGCACGGCAGAGCCGTCAGAATTCGCTCCCCGCACACCGCTAAGCGAATCGCATACAATGTATCTAATAGGGAAATCGCATGCGGTTTTGGCATGCGTTTTTCCCCGCGATTTCGCATGCGATTTCGCATAGGAGGTAATGTTAATTTACACAGGCAGTGACATGGTTAAAATCGCCCACCTACTACCCTATGCGAAATCGCGGGAAAAAACGCATGCAAAATCGCACCGGCATGCGATTTCGTCTGCGGTGATTTCCCGGCGATTCCGCACCGCACAAGTGGAAATGCAGCCTTAACAGCTAAAGCAAAAAGCAGGGGTGATAACTGCCAACCCTGTCTTGTACCACATTTAATGGGTATACTGTTAGAGGATGCACTTGGTATACGAATTGTAGTGGAGGGGTTATCATATAAAGAAAAAATAGCCGTAAGGAAGGGACCTGTAAAGCCAAAGCTCTGCAGCGTTTCAGACAAATATTGCCAACCCACTGAGTCAAATGCTTTGCTGATATCTAATCTCAACATCAAAAGTCTGTTATTTTATAATTCTGCAAATATATATATGTATATGTATGTCATGCAACGTTTTTCAGACGTTTACATGCTGGTGACTTTGGTATTGGTTCTTTTCAAAACTGGCAATCCAGTGGTAGGGATATCCTTTATATCTTCAATAATGAAGATTGTGACTTGTCTGCATCTCCATGGGGGAGGGGCAATGAACTCTGGTGGAAGCTGTCCTAGATGACTTGCCGAAACCCTGCAACCAGTAAGCAGCTGAGATCTTTCCCCTTATGAGTTACTACTACTGGGTAAGATGGGTACATGTTTTTCTTTAAATCACAAGAGGTAGCGCTCACAGTGAATCACTCTTTCCCTAAATGTACACCTGTTCGCCTCCTCTTATGTCCAATTATAATTTCCTTCAAGAGGTGGCGCTCACTGTGTACAATGATGATATCACACTAACCATACAATAATTGGAATATCACAATTGTTAGCATATCATAACATGTAATAGTGGTTTACAGTAAATTCACCCCCCCCCCCCCCCACAAAATGAGTCCAAATCTGAAAAGTCTCTTGCTAAATCCACAGGACACCTTCAGCTTCACATATACATGAAAGAATAATCCTCAGCAATTGGTAAATTTCCAAGAGATAGAGATGGCCACCACCAGCACCCTTTGTGTGCCACTCACCGCATCCACTGACCGCAAAGGTCAGTAAAAGCCTTGGGACAGTTCCCGGGTCGTCCCCCACCTCTGCGAGCAAAACACAGCAACAATTCTCCCAGATTGTCTTCAATATTGAGTTACCTCAAAGGAAAACTCCACATAGGGTAATACCGTTTAAAAAATGTTTATTAAAACAATCGATTGCACTCACATGTTCCTCAGGTTAATAGTAGCTCAGAGTTTTAAAACGGGCTCTCCCCCGTAATGGTGGCCTAGGCTGGCAGGCTTCCGTCCCCTGGGGCTCACTACCCACACCGCCGCGCGCTCGGTGCACTTTAGGATTCCCCTCCTGGTTCTGTCTCGCCGCCTCCACGCCACTCCGTGATGTCTAATCCCGCTTCCGCATCAGGCTCCGCCCTATCGATTTCGTCACTCAGTGACTCATCATGCCCCTGATGAGTCACTGAGTGACGAAATCGATAGGGTGGAGCCTGATGCGGAAGCGGGATTAGACATCACGGAGTGGCGTGGAGGCGGCGAGACAGAACCAGGAGGGGAATCCTAAAGTGCACCGAGCGCGCGGCGGTGTGGGTAGTGAGCCCCAGGGGACGGAAGCCTGCCAGCCTAGGCCACCATTACGGGGGAGAGCCCGTTTTAAAACTCTGAGCTACTATTAACCTGAGGAACATGTGAGTGCAATCGATTGTTTTAATAAACATTTTTTAAACGGTATTACCCTATGTGGAGTTTTCCTTTGAGGTAACTCAATATTGAAGACAATCTGGGAGAATTGTTGCTGTGTTTTGCTCGCAGAGGTGGGGGACGACCCGGGAACTGTCCCAAGGCTTTTACTGACCTTTGCGGTCAGTGGATGCGGTGAGTGGCACACAAAGGGTGCTGGTGGTGGCCATCTCTATCTCTTGGAAATTTACCAATTGCTGAGGATTATTCTTTCATGTATATGTGAAGCTGAAGGTGTCCTGTGGATTTAGCAAGAGACTTTTCAGATTTGGACTCATTTTGTGGGGGGGGGGGGGGGGGTGAATTTACTGTAAACCACTATTACATGTTATGATATGCTAACAATTGTGATATTCCAATTATTGTATGGTTAGTGTGATATCATCATTGTACACAGTGAGCGCCACCTCTTGAAGGACATGTTTTTCTTTACCTCTATGTACAGTGCATTAACTGACTCATTCAATTGTCTGGTGTCTGTATTCTGTCTTGTAACTATCTGTAGATTAAATTCTCTATTGTACATTACCAAGGAAACAGCTGGCTCTATACAAATCCATAATAACCATAATTGTCTTCAGGTTCATACAGGTCCAGTTCCTCAAAGGTTCAACATGGGGCCAGAAAGTGCACAAGTACAGAATTCTAGCTGCAAAATCATGACCTTTAGACCTACTTGGGAAGAATTTCAGGACTTTGGAAAATACATGGCTTATATAGAGTCACAAGGAGCACACAGGGCAGGCCTGGCTAAGGTGAGTGTTTTTTTGTGCACAGTGATTTTTTTATTTTTTTTTGTGGGACCAGGAAAACCTCATAGTCCATTTTTAGTCAGCATCTGTGTTAATGTCATCTCATTCTTATAGCTTTATATTGGGTAGTTGCTCAGAGAGTTGGCTATACTTTAAGTGGCATAGAATGGGATTTTGGAAGTTATGTGGACAGTTGTGGTAATTTGTTTTACACTTCTCCCTTTAATTTTTTTGGGCTACTGTAAGTATTTCCCCAACTTAAAGAGACTCTGTAACAAAATTTTGAGCCTTATTTCTTCTATCCTATAAATTCCTATGCCTGTTCTAATGTGGTCTGTCTTACTGCAGCCTTTAGTAGTTGCACTGTCTCTGTAATAAATCTTCTCTCCTTTCATCTGTTGGCTCTGTGGGCTGAGGCTGGAATGTGTGGAATGTGCAGCACTGCTTGTCATTGGCAGAAGCGTTACGCACCCTCTCCAAGCTCTGCATGAGTCACACAGTAAGCTGTTCTCAGTGTATCATACTCTGGTTAGAAGCCATGTCATTTGTTTGTAAACACAGCCCCCCTTACAGCCTAAAACTGTTAATTACTAGCCAGGATTGCAGCAGGGAGTGGCAGAAACAGCACAGAGGAGCCCAGGAGAACATAATAAAGAGAATGGTATACTTTTTATTGTAAGAATTTTAGAGTACAGATTCTCTTTAAGTAATGTTGGACATTTAAGTGGTAAATCCAGAGATCATTTATTTATACAGTAAGTTTCATTTTATTAGGTTTTTGTTATTCTGTCAGAGTATTTGCGTGTTTAAGTTTCTACCACTTGTATTTGGGCTCTGTCTTTCCATTAAAGTGAATCCGAGGTAAGAGTGATATGGAGGCTGCCATTTTTATTTCCTTTTAAGCAATACCAGTTTGCTGGCAACCCCACTGATCTATTTGGCCGCGGTAGTGTCTGAGTAACACCAGAAACAAGCATGCAGCTTATCTTGTCAGTTCTGACAATATTGTCAAACTTCTGATCTGCTGCATCATGCTTGTTCAGGGTCCATGGCTAAAAGTATTAGATGCAGAGGATCAGCATGCTAGCCAGGTAACTGATATTGTTCAAAAGGAAATAAATATGGCAGCCTCAATTATCTTCACCTCGTGTTCATTTTTTTTTTTCCAGCTTTGAACATACATAAAATGAGTATGCTACACAGAAGAAAAAAAGAGATGTGTGCTCAGACCAGTCAACTCCTGACTAAATACTGGCTGCCTCAAGTCATCTGACTAATTAAAATGGCAAAGTGTATGCAAATTGCATTCGCCCACCAGAATATGCAGGATCTACCTGTCCACCTAATCTTCCTGCAGGAGTTGGCCCACGCAAAATTTTGCATCTCAACAGGGGTGCCGCGTATAGGCCTCCTTGTACCCCCAAGAAATGAAGGGCAGCGCAGACACCCCCAAAAGGCATCCACTGCCTGGGAGCACTGCAACCGCCCCCCATGGGAGGGGGGAGCAAGAGAGCATGGCCAGCACCCCCCCCCCCAGGCATGGCCTGTGTCCAGGGGGGACCACCCATGCTGCCCCCCCCCCCCCCCCCCCCCAATGACAGCTGCCCTACCTTTTGCGAATTTACTTACCTGTGGTGCCATTTGCATGGTTTGGGAGAAAACACACCAATGGTGAAGGGGGGGGGGGTGCAGACAAGCCCCCCAGGCACTGCCACCGCTGTGCAAGCCCATCCGCTCCACCCCACAACACCCCGTGAACGAAGAAACACAATTGTATGCTATACAGGAGAAAAAAAGAGATGTGTGCTCAGACCAGTCAACTCCTGACTAAATACTGGCTGCCTCAAGTCATCTGACTAATTAATTAAAATGGCAAAGCGTATTCAAATTGCATTCACCCACCAGAATAGGCAGGATCTACCTGTCCACCTAATCTTCCTGAAGGAGTTGGCCCACGCAAAATTTTGCATCTCAACAGGGGTGCCGCGTGTAGGCCTCCTTGTACCCCCAAGAAATGAAGGGCAGCACAGACACCCCCACAAGGCATCCACTGCCCGGGAGCACTGCAGACAGACATAAAATGAGTAAACCTGAAACTGTGAGGAAGCAGATTCGCATCATAATTTCACAAACGGTATACAATTGCATCAGTATAGTTTCTAGAGCAAAATTTTAAGGAGACACTGTAAAAATCAGTGTATATAGGTAGGCTTGTACACTATAATAGACCAACATGTTACACCCCCCCCCCCCCCTCCTTCCCGATTGCTCTCTCAAAAGGTCAGTAAAAATAAAAATAGCCACATTGTGGGTGGCGATAAATAGAAGAGATCCAGCCACTTATAAGGTTGTTAGCTGGAAAGGTCAGAGGGTACCCTGTAATCATTCCTTTTAGTAACATTACGTATACTTGAAGGTATTTACAAGGGATTGGATCTCCTCCTTGGTAAAGATTAGAGTTATGAAAGGTTTCCATTTTTTAAAGAGCTTTTTAGCTCTTTTTCCTTGTGAAGCATAGTGTCCACTTTATCCATGAGAAACAAGTCTAGCAGCACATCCTTGACATCCTGGATACTGGGAGTTGTATGGTAAATCCATCTATTAACAAGCCTGGCGTTCTATTAAGATTGTCAGGCTGGCGACCGGACGTTTGTTTTTTTTTTTTTTTTATAAAAAAAAAAAACTATTGCATGCAGCCAACTAAAAGTTGGCTGCATGAAAGCCCACTAGAGAGCGCTCCTGATGCGTACTTATGATCGCCTCCGGCGATCTGAAGTAACAAGAAAGGCAGCGATGAGCGGCCCTTCTTGTTTTGCTTTCCTCGTCGCCATGGCGTTGAGCGGAGTGACATCATGGAAGTCAGCCGACGTCCTGACGTCAGCCGCCTCCGATCCAGCCCTTAGCGCTGGCCGGAACTGTTTGGTCCGGCTGTGCTGGGCTCGGGTGGCTGGGGAGTCCCTCTTTCGCCGCTGCACGCGGCGGCGATCAGGTAGCACACGCGGCTGGCAAAGTGCCGGCTGCGTGTGCACCTTTTTATTTCATGAAAATCGGCCCAGCAGGGTCTGAGCGGCAGCCTCCGGCGGTAATGGACGAGCTGAGCTCCTCCATACCGCCAGGCTGGTTAAAGATTGCTTTTCTGGCTGCTGCCTGAGTTAAATGTTGGATGTCAGGATATTTAGGAGACTTCCCTGTGGAAGCAGAAGGGTTAGGGGATGCCATGACATATAATACGCTGAGCTTCAGGAGTGGATGAATAATAATTGGCTAAAACTTAATGCTGACAAAACTGAGGTTCTTGTTATCGAGGGCCAGGGCTCAACAGCAAAGCAGCTCCAGTCTCAACCAACACCGCTAAGGATAGGGAGCTCAGACCTGAACAACTCAGACTGTGTGCGCAGCCTGGGAGTACTGATTGATGGGAAATTAAGCTTCAGGAATCAAATCTCAGCTGTTGTGAAACATTCCTTCTTTCACCTAAGGAATATTGCAAGGATTAAACACCTAATTCCTTCAGAGGATCTTCCAACCCTAGTTCATGCTTTCGTCACATCAAGGTTAGACTACTGCAACGTCCTCTACACAGGCCTGCATAAGAAAGACTTACGCCGCCTGCAATTAGTACAGAATACCGCCGCAAGGCTGTTAACGAGCCAACCCCGCCATTGCCACATAACACCAACCCTGAGCTCACTCCACTGGCTACCGATAAAATGGAGAATTCTGTTTAAGATTGGCTTACTGACATTCAAATCCTTGCACAATCTGGGCCCTGGATACCTGAAGGACTTGTTGCAACTACATCACACCCCCCACAATCTTAGATCAAAAGGACGTAACACCTTGGTCACCCCCAGAGTCCACCTTAAAACCTTTGGAGACAGAGCCTTTTGTCATGCTGCCCCTACACTTTGGAACTCCCTGCCACACCCAATCAGGACAGCCCCATCCCTGGAAGCATTTAAGTCTAAACTGAAAACCTACCTTTTCAGTCTGGCATTCATGAACATCTGACTATCTCCTCTGTAACACAACCCAGCTTGCAACCCTGTATTAATCTGAGACACAGCTATGCGCTTTGAGTCCTATGGGAGAAAAGCACTTTACAAATGTTATTGTATTGTATTGTATTGTATTGTATAATGGGGGTCAACAACCTGAGTACCACGTAGCACATGCGATAGGAAGCAAGACACCTGTTCCCAGAACTGCGCTGTTCTAGGACACTGCCGAATACAATGAACCATAGCAGCATTTGGAAATTTACATTTAGGGCATTCCACCATGTACCCCTACGAGGGAATTTTATACTGGATACTGAACGTGTATTTTGCATGAAACCAGAGTAAAATATGTGATTCTCTCCAAGACTCAATTATGATTTTTCCAGACCTTCTAATTTTTTTTTCCTTTTAGTGGGGGGATATCAAAGTATTTAGACCACTGCTTTATATTAAGAAGCGCTAACCTACGAGCCTGAATATTTTGAATTCCTATATGAAGCGTGGAGAGGGATAGTATCTTGTTTCCTGGGCGTAAATAAAAAATCAAAGGGGGTGACTTCAGACAGGCAAGAATCATTGACCAAATGTTTGTGGACATAGAATCTGATCTGACCATAGCTTAGAAAGTCTGATGTAGGTAAACCCTAGATCCGTACCAAGTCAGACATATTAAAGTAAATGGGGAAATTCTTTACTTACCCAAGTAGAGGGAAGGCTCTGGGTCCTACCCTCTAATAAGCCTTCTCTCTCCTCTCCCGGTGCCCTTGGTGCAGCACTGTCCCCGGGAGCAGTATTTTACTAATTTGGTCAAATACTGCTCACTCCACTAGCGCGCTCCTGAAGATGGGCTGCTCCATACTGCGCAAATGCCCTCTCTCACGCACTCGTGTGTGCCCAGTATGGCGCTGCCTGTCTTCGGGAAGACTCGGCTCCTGAAGACTTCCAAAGTTGCCCGCGGCGGAGGATTTTAACAGGGCAGCCAGTGCTGCACCGAGGGCAGCAGGAAAGTAGAAGGAAGACTCATTAGGACCCAGAGCCTTCTCTCACCTTAGATAAGTGTCTGGTTTCTTTTTTGTAAAAAAAAAAACAAGTCCCATTAGCTTTAAAGAGTTGGCTAAGCTTGGTAATTCTGCATTCTTCCCATCGTAGTAAAGCCCCATGTTGCATGCTAGGGCCAAAGACTAGTGTGCCCCACAATGGTATATACTTGGACATTCTCCACGGCAGGTGAAACAATTTCCTGACCTCTTTCCACGTAACAATCGTATCTCTGACCACTACATTGCGCCAAGTCTAGAAGGCAGAGAAGCCAAGTTGGAGTGTAAGAGCCTGGCTGGGGACCAAGACTCAGACCTTGTTCACTTCATTCAGCGCAGATGGCTGTGCAATCGGAACGCAACGTGCACGATCGCACGCCATCTGCACTACAATGCGTTGCACTGTAGATCCCATCCACTACAGTGAATGGGATCTGTGCTGCGACTCCCGAAAATGCATGCAGCAGTGCGATAGCGCATTACACTTCTGCGCAGTGCATATGATGGGAACGGTAGAAGGGCTGTCTATGCCCTTCTACCGTTCTTGCGTGTTGCACACTATGCGTGCTGCCAAAATGTGCATGGCAGCGTGCACAGTCTGAACGAGCCCTTAATCGGAGCGTTTTCTATGATAAAGTTGGAGAAACCAGAGGTTTTGGAAGCCCAATCTCAAACATGGCGTAGCATACAGGCAAGATTGTAGAGGCATATGTTAGGGAGGTTAAGACCACCCAGGCTCTTGGGGAGTTGCAGTTTGCTTAACCACTTTGCTACCTAGCCGCTCTCGTACCAGAGTATTTTGTTACATTTCCACAGCTGATAATTCTTCTACTTTTCCCAAAATAGACAATCTTGGTATTGTTGTTTTTTTTTTTTGTGTGTGTTTTTGTTTTTCAGAACGGGTAGGGCTTTGTTCTAATGTTAAACATTTAATCCCGCACATTACAACAAAATAATAAATCCTTAAAAACACAAAATTAAAACAAAACAAACATGTTTTATCACTTTGACGCTACAAAAAATATTTTAAAAGAGAAGTTAATGTATTTTTATCCTAAAACTATTTTTGTGTGATGTCGAGACACCGAATTTGTGTAATTACTGACAAATGGTAAAATTAGTGATTTGACAGTCTGGTCTTTTCTCGATTTTGATCAGAAAAATTGGGTAAAATTTAAAAATGTATTTTTGGGGGCAAACATGCTGATTTGAAAGCAGAAAGGTTTGAGCTGCAAGCGGTCGTTTCTGCGATATTGCGACGTGGGTACAGGCTCATGACCACACAAACATCGCTTAGTGTCATGCTGCAACGACGACCGTCACATCGGATTGCTAAGATCCTCGACGACTCCCACGCAAAGTACCACGATCGTTTGAAGTCTCGTTCGCTCCAGGTGCGTAGCTTCACGTGACGTCATGCACACCTGCCGGCAGGAAGAGGCGCTGCTGACGACCGCCTTCTAGGGGACGTCGCAGGACCTGTCAGGCGGTGAATACCCACATTTCTTTGTTACTGCAGATATAAATCTGCACGGTTTTTACTTTCTGCCATCTCTGCCGTGGCAGTCAGGTGACACAGATCAAATTACAACTTGTGATTAGACACAAATGAGGGGGGATTAAACAGGCTTAACTCTCTATGCCCTTGGCCTAGTACAACACACTAACACCCCCACCCACACTGCAGATCACACTCGACCTTATTTTCCCTAAATCCACCACCATTACAGACCATGACATTTCACCCTTCCCACCCTAAGACCATCACTTTCTCACCTTCAACCTCCTCACAGAAGGCACCTCCAAACTACCCGCCCACCCACCTGGTCGATGGCAGTGAGACCTATGCAAGCTCGACCCTAGTGTTCTTGCTGACCCCCTCCATGCCCTCTCCTCCACTCTCCGCACCCTAACCTGTCCTAATCTTGCGGCAGCTCAGTGTCGCCAAACTCTCTTATCAGCCCTAGAGGAAGCTGCTCCCCCAATATTCCACCGCAACCGCCCCCCTAACCCCCAGCCCTGGCACACTACCCATACTCGCAACCTCCAGAGGGTAACACGTGCAACTGAATGGAAATGGAGGAAAACTCGACTTACCCAGGATTTCCTACAGTACAAGACTAACCTGCTGCAGTTCCACACTGCCCTTGTTGATGTGAAGTAGCAATACTTTACCAAGCTCATCGGCGCACAAGCTTCCAACCCCCGGCGTCTTTTTGCCATTTTCAACTCCCTGCTTAAAACCCGGACCTCTGCCACCACCAAACCCCTCATCCATGCCCTCATAATTTCCTGCCTTGACTACTGCAGTGCTCTTCTGTCTGGTCTCCCTATGACCCGAATAGCCCCGCTGTAGTCCATCATGAATGAGGCAGCCAGAATTATCCACTCCTCCCATCGCTCCACCATGGAGGCCTCCTCTGTGAATCCACTGGCTTCCTATCCAGTCCAGAATCAGATTCAAGATACTGTCTGACCTACAAATCTGTCCACAAAACCTGTCCAACCTACATTTCCGATCTTACTCAGAGATGCACACCTTGCCGCTCCTCCAATGAACTTCGCCTGACCGCCCACCGCATCACCCAGTCCCATGCACGCCTCCAGGACTTCTCAAGAGCTGCTCTAACACTATGGAACTTCCTACCTACACCCATTAGGGCAGCCCCCTCCTTCAACATCTTCAAGAAGGCCCTCAAAACTCACCTATTCACTCTGGTCTCCCCCCCCCCCCCACACACACACAACTGCTCTAAACCAGCAGCTTAACTCTGGATCCCTACCTTTCGTGTCCCTTCCCCTCCCTCCTAGATAGTAAGCCTTCGGGCAGGGTCTTCCTCCTTTTGTGTCCTACCTGATCATGCACCTCCATTATTGTGCACCCATGCTATGCATTTGAGTGAACTGAACTTGCCTAATCTCCATGCTCCCATCCAGTGACTGACTAAGCATTACCTTGTACTGCTACTGTGCTGCGTGATCTGGTTTTTCTTGTATTCCTGTATTGTCGTATTGCTGTATGTCACCCCTAAATGGGGTCTGTAACCTAAACTAATGTCCAGTGCTGCGTAATATGTTATTTATAAATACAATAAATATGCATACCGGATACATACCGTATATAAACTGAGCTGCGGCTGAGAACTGACAACCACACACCGTTTATATATGGCGCTCGGTATATATACAGTGGCTTGCAAAACATGAATCAATTTTATTGGAATTCCACGTGAAAGATCAATACAAAGTGGGGTACACGTGAGAAGTAGAACGGAAATCATACGTGATTCCAAACATTTAAAAAAAATAAATAACTGCAAAGTGGGGTGTGCGTAATTATTCAGCCCCCTGAGTCGATACTTTGTAGAACCACCTTTTGCTGCAATTACAGCTGCCAGTCTTTTAGGGTATGTCTCTACCAGCTTTGCACATCTAGAGACTGAAATCCTTGCCCATTCTTCTTTGCAAAACAGCTCCAGCTCAGTCAGATTAGATGAAAGCATTTGTGAACAGCAGTTTTCAGATCTTGCCACAGATTCTCGATTGGATTTAGATCTGGACTTTGACTGGGCCATTCTAACACATGGATATGTTTTGTTTTAAACCATTCCATTGTTGACCTGGCTTATGTTTAGGGTCGTTGTCCTGCTGGAAGGTGAACCTCTGCCCCAGTCTCAAGTCTTTTGCAGACTCCAAGAGGTTTTCTTCCAAGATTGCCCTGTATTTGGCTCCATCCACCTTCCCATCAACTCTGACCAGCTTCCCTGTCCCTGCTGAAGAGAAGCACCCCCAAAGCATGATGCTGCCACCACCATATTTGACAGTGGGGATGGTGTGTTCAGAGTAATGTGCAGTGTTAGTTTTCTGCCACACATAGCATTTTGTATTTTGGCCAAAAGTTCCATTTTGGTCTCATCTGACTAGAGCTCCTTCTTCCACATGTTTGCTGTGTCCCCCACATGACTTGTGGCAAACTGCAAACGGGACTTCTTATGATTTTCTGTTAACAATGGCTTTCTTCTTGCCTCTCTTCCATAAAGGCCAACTTTGTGCAGTGCACAACTAATAGTTGTCCTATGGACATATTCCCCCACCTGAGCTGTAGATCTCTGCAGTTCGACCAGAGTCACCATGGGCCTCTTGACTGCATTTCTGATCAGTGCTCTCCTTGTTTGGCCTGTGAGTTTAGGTGGACGGCATTGTCTTGGTAGGTTTACAGTTGTGCCATACTCCTTCCATTTCTGAATGATCGCTTGAACAGGGCTCCGCGGGATGTTCAAGGCTTTGAAAATCTTTTTGTAGCCTAAGCCTGCATTAAATTTCTCAATAACTTTATCCCTGACCTGTCTGGTGTGTTCTTTGGACTTCATGGTGGTATTGCTCCCAATATTCTCTTAGGCCCAGTGCACACCGAGCGGTTTTTGGAGCGATCCGCCGGCCGCATCCGCCTATAAAAACGCTTGTCTAATGTATTGCAATGGGATGGTGCACACCGGCGGTTTGCGGTTTTCGGAAGCATTTCGTCCTCAATGTAAAGTATAGGAAAAACGCAAACCGCTCTGAAAAACGCTAGTTCAGAGCGGTTTGCCAGGCATTTTTGTTACAGTAGCTGTTCAGTAACGGCTTTTACTGTAACAATATGTGTAATCTGCTACACAAAAACGCACCCAAAACCGCTAGGTATGTTTAGAAAACCTCTCTAAGGGCCCTTTTCCACAGGCAATCGCTAGCGTTCACGCTGAACGCTAGCGATTGCTGAATCGCAAAACCGGCGATTTCCCCCGACGTTTGCGGCCGCGATTTTGCTATGCTATGCACTGCATAGCAAAATCGCGGCAATTATCGCTCCGCCGCGCGTTCGCGTTCCCGACAAAAGCAAATCGCGGTAGTGGAAATGACCTACCGCGATTCCTATGTTAAAAAGCAAACCGTAGCGATTGTAAAATCGCTAGCGGTTTGCGGTTTTGCGATTCAGCGCTGGTGGAAAAGGGCCCTTAACATACCTAGAATCGCTCTGAAATCAGCTCCCAAAACCGCTAGCGTATTGCGGATCTGCTAGCGGTTTTGGTGTGCACTGGGCCTTAGACAACCTCTGAGGCTATCATAGAGCAGCTTTATTTGTACTGACATTAGATTACACACAGGTGCACTCTATTTAGTCATTAGCACTCATCAGGCAATGTCTATGGGCAACTGACTGCACTCAGACCAAAGGGGGCTGAATAATTCTGCACACCCCACTTTGCAATTATTTATTTTTTAAAAATGTTTGGAATCGTGTATGATTTTCATTTCACTTCTCACGTGTACACTACTTTGTATTGGTCTTTCACGTGGAATTCCAATAAAATTGATTCATGTTTGTGGCAGTAATGTGACAAAATGTGGAAAACTTCAAGGGGGCCGTATACTTTTGCAAGCCACTGTATAATATTCTGGCTCTCTGGGTCTTTTTTTCCAAAGGAGGTGATAGCTCCATTCAAAGATTGTACATCAGCATGCTTAAGAAGGGGAGGTAATAACATTTGGGAGACTCAAGCCAACGCAGGTATCATTTTATTGATCCTGAAGCCAGATTCTCAGCCTATTTCATGGATTAGCTTAAGAACTTGAGGGAACTGTTCCCTCCATGTTATCGAGGAATAGAAGGCTGTCATCTGCAAAAAAGAGCCTGGGTGGTCCGCACACCCCCAATTGTTATGCATGTGACAAGCCTATCCAACAATCTCAGCAAATGTTCCAAGGCAATGTTTAACAATATTGGTACAATATTGGTGAGAGAGGGCAGTCCTGACTGTGCCTCTCGAGTCAAAAGGGTAAAGATAAAAAAAGGGTATAAATGCGTGCTTTGGGGGTATCATACATAAGTCTGAATAGATTTGCAAACCGACCTGAGTAGCCCATCTTAAGGAGGACCAGGTCCAGCCATTTCCAGTTTACCTCATGAAAGATTTTCTAATTTTGGCTACTGCCGACCTTCCCCTCGCTAACCCCACCTGATTTAGGTATGTAAGGGGCCAGCCGATTAGTCATGAGCTTCGTAAGAATCTTTAGATCCTGATTTATAAATGAAATAGGACGATAATACTCTCATTGTTTGGTCCTTATATTTTTTGTGAATCTATTTGATATACATTTCATTGCCAGAAGGTAGGAACTGATCACCTCTTACAATCCTGTCATATACTCTCACCAATGTGGGGGAAATTTCATTATGGAGAATTTTTGTAAAACTCAGAGGAAAGCCCATCCACGCCTGGTGCTTTATTAGCTAAGTCGTGAGTGGGGCATTGAGATCTGTTGTTTCCTCCTGGCTCAATTTCGATGAACGCTACGTTCATCCCAAGGTGGAACAGAATATAAATGGCTAAAGAAGCCCTCAAATATATCATTGACTTCTTTGGGAAGATGTTTGTTGTCCCAAATCTACCCTTGGCTATACCATCTTTCCCCGAATGTAAGACACTGTCTTATATTCTTTTGTGGAGAAAAATATGTACTAGGGTTTATTTTCGAGGGGGGGAGGGGCTATCAGTAACTTCTCTGGTGTCATCAGCGGCATATTATTCAAGCTGTGAGGGCGCCCTTTGACCCTCACGCTGACACCTCGCAGTACGCGTTGCCGGCTCTGCGCAGGTGCTCTCCTCTTGTCATAATCGTGTGCCTGGAACGCATCAGCCTGGCGCACATGATGACATAAGGAGAGCGCCAGCGCAGAGTCGGCAAGGCGTACTGCATAGTGTCAGCGTGAGGGTCAAAAGGCACCCTCACAGCTTTATTAATATGCCGCCACTGACACTGCAGAAGTTACTTAGAACAGAGAGGGACGAGGCCACAAGGGAGGTGCTGCAAGAGACCACACCTCCCCATACACAAAGTGCCCCAACTAGGTCTTATTTTCGGGGTAGTTCTTATAATAGGGGAAATGCAGTAGTAGCTAAAAGTTTCCCCGCTTCATTGCCAAATTTAAAATATTACCTTGTACGTTTGTGTATAGATTTCCCTCATTTTCAGCCATTTGTCAGTCAAGGATTTGGCTTTCAGCCATAAGGACCTATTCTGGTCCTTGCCTCGTTATGTGGACTTGTCTGTATTTTTGGAGGGCAATACGCTTCTTAGTACGGACATGGACGAGGACACGTCCCCTGAACACTGCTTTAGCAGTACCCCAGAATAAGTGGGGGCCACCCAGGTGCTGGGCATTGTCATCTCTATATTCTTTTTTTTTTTTTTTAAGTCTTTTTATTGTTTTATAACAAAACCAACAATTACTTGACAGTGCAAAGCGATGTTAACATACATATCATCAAAATATTATTTCCATAGGGTTATTATCAATACAAAGGTAAGAAATAAGCAAATATGAATATTCATCCATCAAGATTCAGCATACAAAGCAATAAGAAAGCAAGGTATGTTTATAAGGAATCAAGGACATGAGGTGTAATATCCATATTATCACTGACTGAGCCAACACTATTGAGCCATACCCCCCAAACCCTAGAGAATTTAGTATTAGACCCTCTTATTATTATTATTATTTTTTTTATTTATATAGCGCCAACAAATTCCGCAGCGCATCAACCAAGTAAGTTGATAGAATGGAAGCGACAAATTTATTGTTTCCATTTTCACAATGAAGGTTCAGTAGAATTTTTCCACTCAATAGATATCGTTTTCTTGGCATAGAAGAACAGTAGGCGGATTAATATTTTTTTCCTATTACTTAAAGGAACATCATCCAATATACCTAGTATACAGTTTTTATAAGAGGAGACCACATGAATACTGAGCTCATCATTTATGAAAAATACCACCTTATTCCAAAAGGACTGAATCACCGTACAGGCCCATGTCATATGTTTGAAGTCGCCTGGGCAGTGCCCACATCTCCAACATGCATCAGAAGTATCTGCTGAAAATTTAGAAATCCTTTGGGGAGTGTAATAGGATTGATGGAGCCAACAAATTTGTATAAGTTTATCTCTAGAGCTAATTACAGTCTTCATGTAGTTCTCCTCAAAATCAGCCCATTCTGCAGAGGAAATTTCCAGCCCCCAATTCTCCCAGTTGGATCTGACTTTGGCCAATTTACAGCTGAAGGTTGATACCAACAAATTAGAGTAAAATCTAGAAATTAGTTTGTCAGGGTCCTTATTCAGCAACCAGGATTCAACAATGCCCGGGCGCAGAGCAACCTCAAGACTACCAAATTGAGATCGAATAGCATGGCGGAGCTGAAAATATTGCAGGCGAGCTGTAGTTGGTACACGGAATTCATTAACAAATTGGGGCCAGGATTTAAATTTGTCATGTAGAAATAAATGGTTAAGATATTTAACCCCTCTTCTAACCCAGAAACCCACATTCTCCAAGGACTGAAACTCAGGTAAGTTTGAATTACACCAAATAGGAGCACTAGGAGAATATGGTGTTCTTCCCTCACCAACCAATTTTTGACATTTATAGTAAACTCCAAGGGAATATTTAAGAATATCCGACTCCGCAGAAGAGAGTCCCTCCCCTATATATGAAACTACATAGGGTTTCGAAGGAGTAAGCGATGTCAGCTTCTGCATCAAGGGAGGCATCGTCTCTAATACAGTGTAACCACCTGTATATGTACGTTAATTGAGCCGCTAAGTAGTATAATTGAAAGTGGGGGAGAGCAAGCCCACCCTTGCATATTGGTAATCGAAGCGTGTCCAATGACAGTCTGGGAGCACGGTTTGCCCACATAAAGTTTTTAACTAAGGAGTTTATTTTATTAAACATCTGGGTAGGAACCCAGACCGGAGACATACCGTATTTTTCGGACTATAAGACACTCCGGACTATAAGACGCACCTAGGTTTAGAGGGCGAAAATCGGGAAAAAAACAAAACCTAAACCTAGGTGTGTCTATGTTGCAGGGGCTTCTTATGGACCTTTCCCTCCAATTATTATGTAATAACTGTGTTCTCTGTCCTGGTGTCCAATGCCCTGTCCCCCTTCCTTAGTCCCCTGTTTCCTCCATGCCCAGGGTCTTTATCCCGATTTTCCCAGTGCGTGCTATCCCTGTGTCCCAGGGTCTGTGTGTGTGTCTGCCTACCCCCTATGTCCCAGTGTCTGCCTACCCCCTATGTCCCAGTGTCTCCCTAACCCCTATGTCCCAGGGTCTGCGTGTCTGCCTACCCCCTATGTCCCAGTGTCTGACTACCCCCTATGTCCCAGTGTCTTCCTACACCCTATGTCCCAGGGTCTGCGTGTCTGCCTACACCCAATGTCCCAGTGTCTGACTACCCCCTACACCCAATGTCCCAGTGTCTGACTACCCCCTATGTCCCAGTGTCTGACTACCCCCTATGTCCCAGTGTCTCCCTACACCCTATGTCCCAGTGTCTCCCTACCCCCTATGCCCCAGTGTCTCCCTACCCCCTATGCCCCAGTGTCTCCCTACCCCCTATGTCCCAGTGTCTCCCTACCCCCTATGTCCCAGTGTCTCCCTACCCCCTATGTCCCAGTGTCTCCCTACCCCCTATGTCCCAGTGTCTCCCTACCCCCTATGTCCCAGTGTCTCCCTACCCCCTATGTCCCAGTGTCTCCCTACCCCCTATGTCCCAGTGTCTCCCTACACCCTATGTCCCAGTGTCTCCCTACCCCCTATGTCCCAGTGTCTGCCTGTCTCCAGGCGCTCTGTGACCCGGTGTCTGCGTGTCCCAGTGCAACAATCACACACATGCAGCTGCCACCCATCAACCAGGCTGTCCCCCGTGTCCCAAACACACACCTCTCCTGCTTCCTCCACCATAGCGCTGTCCCCCGGCACCGCTGCACCCGGTGTCTGCGGTGTCCCAGTGCAACAATCACTCACATGCAGCTGCCACCCATCAACCAGGCTGTCCCCCGTGTCCCAAACACACACCTCTCCGGCTTCCTCCACCATTGCGCTGTCCCCCGGCACCCTGCAGCCTGCATCATCGGGAAGTCCTGGACATCTCCGCAGATAAACAACCAATCAGGCTAGAGGCCAATCACTGCGCACTGTGATTGGCCAAATTGACGGAGAGGTGGTCCCGCCGGCGAGACCATCGTGTCGTATCAACATAGGAGTAAGGAGCAGAGAGCATTAGGATTGGCCATTGAAGCCAGCACCCCCTGCCTGATTGGTGCACTTCTCTGCAAAGACGTCCAGGACCTCCCAGGATGACACAAGCTGCGGCGGCACCGGGGGACAGCGCGACGACAAAAGACACAAGAGAGCCATGCACCCGAGACACGAGGGACCGCCTGGCCATCAAATGGCAGCTGCACGCAGGTGACCACCACACTGGGACACCGACACCGGGGACAAGCACACACCGGGCAGCTGCATGGAAGCGACCACCACACTGGGAAACCGACACCGGGGACAAGCAGACACCGGGTCACAGAATACATGCAGAAAGGCAGACACTGTGAAATAGAGGGACACACGAACAGGGGGATGCAGACAGGGGAAGGAGGCACAGGTCCAAATATGTAGTATTCGGACTATAAGACGCACTGACTTTTGCCCCCCCCCCCTAGTTTGGGGGCAATTATCATTTTTATAGTATTAACTCGACCCATGAGGTCTAGGGGTAAAGATGACCATTTCTTTAGTTTATCCTCTATATTCTGTATGACAGGTAGTAAATGATGCCTAATATAGTCTTTGTTACAGGGGGTGCTCCATATACCCAGATATTTAAAGGAAGAGCTAACTTGTAGAGGGAGATCAGAAGGTAGAGAGTTAGGGGGTAACTTGTCTACAGGACATAAAATGGATTTTGACCAGTTTACTTTAAGACCAGAAATATTTCCAAACTTCTCATACACTCTATGCAATAAGGCTCCAGGCCCATCTAGATATAGAAGGACATCGTCCGCGTAGAGGGAAATTTTTTCACGAACGTTATTAATAACCCAGCCCACTATACCCGGATCTTCCCTGATAAATGCAGCTAGGGGCTCCATGGCCAATGCAAATAACAGGAGTGACAGAGGACACCCCTGTCTGGTGCCCCTCCCAATATCAAATATAGATGATAAATGACCATTGACTCGAAGACGAGCACAGGGATTGGTATATAGTAATTTAACCCATTTTTTTAAACGTGTCACCAAACCTAAACGCTGATAACACTTCATGGAGGTATTGCCAAGATACCGTATCAAATGCTTTATTGGTGTCTAAAGCCAGAAGGACTCTGGAGCCAGAGTTGGCATGCGAGTGCTGAAGATTGGTAAAAAGACGCCTCAGATTTAATTTGGTAGAACGCGAAGGGATAAAACCAGTCTGATCCTGAAAGAGAAGTTTTTCAATAACAAGCTTTAACCTGCTAGCTAAAATTTTGGTCAAAACTTTAATCTCTGTATTTAAAGGGACACTTAAGTCAAAAAAAAAAAAATGAGTTTTACTCACCTAGGGCTTCCAATAGCCCCCTGCAGCTGTCCGGTACCCTCGCCGTCTCCCTCCGATCCTCCTGGCCCCGCCGGCAGCCACTTCCCGGTGACATGAGCTGACAGGCTGGGGACGCGAGTGATTCTTCGCGTTCCCAGACACATTAGCACCCTCTATGCTGCTATATGGTATATGGTATATGATATATGCTATAGCAGCATAGATGGCGCTATTGTGGCCAGGAACGCGAATAATCACTCGCGTCCCCAGCCTGTCAGCTCCTGTCACCGAAACAGGAAGTGGCTGCCGGCGGGGCCAGGAGGATTGGAGGGAGATGGCGAGGGCACCGGACAGCTGCAGGGGGCTATTGGAAGCCCCAGGTGAGTAAAACTCATTTTTTTTGTTTGACTTAAGTGTCCCTTTAACAGAGAAATAGGGCGGTAAGAGTCACATGAGTCAGGATTTTTCCCAGGTTTAAGTAAGAATGTGATATGGGCTTCCCGCATAGAATCCGGCAAATTACCTGCAGCCAGGGCACTGTTGAATGTCTGGAGTAAACCAGGAGCTGTGTGAGAGAGACTCTTAATGTACCATTCTGACGGAATTCCGTCTGGTCCCGGGGCTTTAAGGGGTTTTAGATCTTTTATCGCTGCAGTAACCTCACCTAACGTCAGGGGCATCTAGAAGCTGTCTATCCTCATCATTCAACACTGGTAATTGACAGTCAAGTAAAAAACCACGTAGAGAAGGTAAATCACACAAAGGGGCTTGCTTATAAAGATTGCTATAAAATGACCTGAACTCTTCCAAAATACTCTCAGAAGTACAGCATTCGATCCCTTGAGTTGAAATGATTCTAGGAATTGCTACAGAGGAGAACTGGGCACGAAGCATAGAGGCCAAGAGTTTGCTTGATTTATTTCCGCATTCAAACATTCTTTGATGCGTAATAAATTCACGGCGTTTAGCCCTATTAAGTAGAATTATTTCATGGTCCCTTTGTGCTTTAGCCCAGAGTAAGTATTTATCTGAGGAGGGGGAATGTTCGTATTCGGATTTAGCAGAATTCATAGCAGACTCAGTCCTGCCAATATATGCTTCATCATTCTTTAATATAATAGAAATGGCCCCTTTAATATAATAGAAATGGCCCCTTAGGGCAGCCTTAGATGCATCCCACATAATAGCTTGAGAGGCAGTGCCTTTGTTCAAATGCCAGTATTCAGTCATCATGGTCACACAGTGACTAACTATGGTTTCATCCTGTAGCCAAATATGACCCATTTTCCAGGAACTTGCATTTGCTTGAGAGGAAGAGCTAACAGAGCAAGCTACAGGGGTATGGTCAGAAATACCATGAGTTCTATATTCCAGCTTCTTAATCCTGTTCAAAGAGTCATAAGAGCCTAAGATTAGATCCAATCGAGACATAGATCCAGCAGAATCAGAAAAGCAGGAATATACAACCTTAGTGAGATTACGCCATCTCCATAAATCAAACATTATGCTTTGCAACCCAATCCCTAAAAGCAGATTGTCCCCTATGTTCCCCTGTGCTTGACTTATCCAGAGTGTGATCTAGGACAGCGTTAAAGTTCCCACAGATTAAAATAGGACTAGATGGTAAACCATATATTACTGAGATCAATTTCTCTAATACAGCTGCATGAAATGGGGGAGGTATGTAGACTGAGGCCACTATTAGGGGGCGGCCCTCAAAAAGTAACTGCACAACCACAAAACGCCCCAAGTGATCAGTATGAACTGATAAAATTTTAACTGGTGCATTTTTTGTAATCATAATGACCGCACCTCGGGAATATGTGGAATATTGAGAGGCATATACGTTTGCTATCCAAGGTTTCTTCAACGCTGCTAACCTAGATCCCACCAAGTGAGTTTCCTGCAGGCATAGGATATGGGGGTTAAACTTTTTAAGATGGTCAAATATCAGGCGCCTTTTAATGGGATTATTAATTCCCCTAACGTTCCATGAAATCAGTTGAAGGTCAGCCATTATCAAATTTTAAAAAAGATCCACACCTCATATTAAACCCATCCGGAAATGAGAAGAGATCCCCATCACGAGCACTGTCAAGAAAGCCCTTGCCCCACCCCCCATCTGAACCCCCAACATCCCTAACCCACCCCACAAGTTGTCCCCAACTAAAACCCGCTTTAGTACCCAACTGTGCGGCATTATTAGAGCGTGAGGCTAGAGTGTAAACTCCAGAACTCCACTTCATGAAACACCAAATAGTTTTCCCATGCCGGCACCAATACAGGTTGTTGTGCTTATCATAGGCTATGCTCTCTAACCCGCTAACCAGGAGCATATAGAACCACAGTGTATATAAAGAAAAGGACATTTAGAGCTGAACACCTAGGAATAATTATGCTAAATGATTCCCATATAAAATCATGAGCAGAAGGTATATTAAAAACAACAATGGGTCCCCGCCTGCAAAAAGGTAATGTTAATCCTATACTTGCATATCTGATAGTCATATAGCCCCAAGAAAAATATATATTAAAACCGATCTAACTGGAGCTCGTAATAGACAAATATTATTGCAGAGATCAAGAACAAAACAAAAATGCTCTGCTCTCACTCATCAGAGTGCCTCTTTATGGAAGCGCAAGTGCACTTTCCAAAAAGGAAACTAGAGGATGCAAAAAAAAAACTCCAAAGAAAGTTAGTTAACGATTTGGTTGCCTCCGACGTTGTCGGTCAGTCTCTTTACCTTCGAGCCAGTTCATAGCTTCTCCTGGAGAAGCAAAAAACAGGACTTTATCCTCTGATACGATTCTCAGTTTAGCAGGGAACACCATGCTGTACGGAATTTGCTTGTCACGCAGGAGCTTTTTAACATCAAAGAAAGCAACCCTTTGCTTTTGGATTTCCACTGAAAAGTCCTGATATATATGAATCTGGGCATCATTATACTTCAGGGGTTCACGCAGTTGCCTGGTGGCTTTCAGGATATCAGATTTATCTCTATAGTTGAGAAATTTAGCTAAAAGTGGGTGCGGTTGCGCTCCTGGCTTAGGCAGGCCACCAGGGATTCTATGAGCACGTTCAGTGGAGAACATTCTAAAAGGTTTAAAGTCCGGTAAAACAGAGATGACCCAATTTTCCAAAAATTGGACGAATCTTAAGTTGCTTCTCCTAGATCTATTTTCCAGATCAGTGATTTTAGCAGTATGTGCGTCAGCCAGCTTGCCTTGGTAGGATATGTCTGTGTGCATAGGCCTGACTTCATCCTCCAGTTCCCCAATCCTCCTCTCTGCCTCTTTAGCTCGATCTCTCATTTTGAGCATATCAGCTGTAACAAACGACAGTTCTGTTTGCACAGTATCAAATTTGCCAGTAATAAAAGTTTTAAGCTCCGATATGGCCTCTAATAACTGTAGCCTAGAGGGCTCCCCAGCTGCATTAGAGCACATGTCAGCCATATCTGCCGGGGAGGCCACTCGTTCATCTGGCCTTGCAGCAGCGGAGTACTCACTGTTTGTTGCTGAAGGTGAGCCAGGGTATGATGCCGGACAGCCTTCTGAGTCCAACGGCAGAGTGTCATCCATATTGTTGGCGGAGCTCCCAGAGGGTCTGGGCAACGGACCGCCGCCATCTTGTACAGCTCTGTGATGGGCCGCGGCGACTGAGCGGCAGGTTTCTGCATCTTTGAAAGCAGCCTGGGTGCGGGGGGAACACAGCCTCGCAGCAGGAGGTAAAAATCGCCGACACAGGAGACAGGATTCTAGGCAGGATCCGTGGAGATCTGAGGAGCTAAGAGCCGCGCATCCTCACAGCGCCATAGCCAGGCCACGCCCCTCGTCATCTCTATATTCAAACCACCACGAACAGAGAAATGGATGAAATTCCTCATCACTATAGAGATGGGAGGGAAAATGCCAAATGTAGTCAGTGCCTCTGGGTGTATGGTCCAAGAGCACTATAGATAGTGGAGAGTGATCAGATATGACAAGATCCAAAAAATATCAGATGATTCCAATCTACTGGACAATTATTGCTAATAAACAAGTAGTCTATCCTCGAAAAGGACAAGTGAGGAGGAGAATAGAAAGAAAACTCTCTATTGTAAGGATGGAGGTAACGCCATGTGTCCTATAAGGCTAAAGAGTTACCAAAGTCAGAGTGGCGCAGTTTTAATAGTGTAAGGTACCATATGCTCTTAGAGGTATTATGTTTCCGATCTTCTAACATATGCATTACTTCATTGCAATCACACCCAACTATCAAATTGACTGGACTAGCTGTAAGTATTTGTGTGTGAACTTTATGGAAAAAAAATTATTTCCCCTGAGGACGTCCGTAAAGATTAGCAAAGGATTGTCAGGTAAATTGATCTTGACCGCTACACACCTGCCCTCTGAATCATTATATATTTGCTCTACTGTACCCTGTATTTGATTATTAATAACAAGAACACCTGCCTTTTTGTTTAACCCTCCTGGCGGTAACCCCGACCTACACTCAGGGTAGCCGCCGCGGAGTATTTCATGGCCCCGGGAGGGATTTTTTGAATAAAACTTGTTGTAATACTTGTAGCTAGCACTAGGTAAGCTACCTGTGTCCCCCAAGTCCCTCCGCCATGCTCCAATACCCCCTGATAACCGCCGTAATACGTACCCCCCAGGGATCCCGCGATGGCGCAGCCTCCCAATCAGCTGTAGGCTTCGGTATGGGGAGGATCGAGACTGCGCATGACATCTGTTATATCTTCGGCCGCTGTTGATTCTTCCACCGCAGGAAGAGATGTTGCCCAGTAATGGGGTCTAAGCGTCCACGGGTCTTCACCGACAAACCCCGAAGGGAAGGCTGGACTTAGCTGCCTAGTGTGCACCAGGTCATTACTGGGATCATCTCAGCTGGTGGTCGAAAGAACATTGACACCTCAATGTAGAGTATCCAGTAAGCGTAATCCGGGTCCGGGCAAAGGTCGGGGCAGGCGGCAGGCAGACGTGGTCGAGAGGCAGGCGGCAGGCAGGCGTTAATCCAGATGCAGGCGTAGGGTCGAGGCAGGCGGCAGGCAGGCGTAGTCGAATCGCAGGCAGGGTCGAGGCAGGCGGCAGACAGACGTGGTCGAAGATCAGGCAAAGGGTCAAACCAGGGGCAGAAGACAAGGGTAGTCGGGCAATCCGGGTCACAACGGCAGATCAAACAAGTAGAAGGCTGGCCGGAGCTCAAGGGCTAGACAGGCGAACCACACACTAGCTGTCAGAACGAACAGCACTGACTGCTGGGAGAGCAGGCGTCTTTTATAGGGGCAGGGCTGCACTTTGGCGCGTAATCTTGAACGATGCGCATGCGTACGAACGTCCGCCAAAACCCCGCGCATGCGTACGCAAGGTCTGACGCCATTCCGTACGAATGTACGCACGCCCCCGGCAACCGTCGCTAAACCGCGGCCGGCAACGCGCGCGCACAGAGACCAAAGGACGCCAGTGCAACGCGGAAGTCGCATGCGGAAGACGCCGAGGACGGAGCAGAGCCACGTGAGTATGACACTGCCCCCCCCCCCCCCCCCCCCCCCCCCCCTACGGGCAGTCTCCGAATGCCTTCAGGACAAGGCTTTTCTGGATGCTGTCTATGAAACGTACTGACTAACCTAGGTGCGTGAACGTTCCGTGCTGGTTCCCAAGAGTTTTCCTCCGAACCAAAACCTTTCCACTTAATAAGATACTGAACCGATCTTCCCCGTCTCCTGCAATCCAAAATCCTCTCCACCTCGAATTCCTCCTCACCATCAACCAAGACCGACTGAGGCTGACCGACCGACCTTCCTGGAAATTTGTCCGGAACTACTGCCTTAAAACAAGAGACATGAAAAACAGGATGTATCTTCATTGAATCCGGCAAAGCAACTTTAAAAGCGACCTCATTAATTTTCTTAATAATAGGGAAAGGACCAACATACTTAGGTCCCAGTTTCTTCGAAGGACACCGTATTTTCAGATTAGTTGTGGATAACCAGACTTGATCACCCACCCTGAAGTCAGGGCTTTCCTTTCTCCTCTTATCAGCCTGTGTCTTCATTCTTGCCTGAGCCTGCTGAATATTTTCTTGAAGTAGTTTAAAATTTTCAACAAGCCATTCCATCCTCGCCTGAACCTCCGGAGCCTGAGAATGCACTTTAACATCTAGGAATACTGTAGGGTGGAAACCAAAGTTTGCTAGAAATGGTGACTGTCCTGTAGAAGAGTGGATGTTGTTATTATAAACAAATTCTGCAACCGGAAGTAAAGAGGACCAGTCATCTTGAGCTGCTGAAGAAAAGCAACAAAGGTATTGTTCTAAGGTCTGGTTTGTTCTTTCCGTTTGACCATTAGACTGTGGGTAAAATCCTGACGTTAATGAAGAACGGATCTCCAGTTTCCTGCACAATTCTTGCCAAAATTTGGAGGTAAACTGCACCCCTCTATCAGTAACAATGTCAGAAGGAAGTCCATGAAGCCTCACGACCTCTCTGATGAAGACCTGGTATAAAATGAGCCATCTTGGTGAGACGGTCCACGATGACAAGGATCACAGTGAAACCAGAAGAAGATGGTAACTCCACAATAAAATCCATCGCGATCATTAACCAAGGGCGGGATGGGATGAGACAGTGGAGATCCTGTGGCCTTTGGAATGCCAGGTCCACCCGCAATAAGCTGCTCTCTGGAACTCGCTCCCTCCAGCCACCGGACTCGCCCCCACCTTTAATACCTTCACACAAGCTCTCAAGACTCACCCTTTCATGCTCGCATACCCCCCTACACCAGCACCATAATATGTTCTGTTAGACACCCTCTCAACAGATACACCTATTGTCTCCACCCCCACCCTTTAGATTGTAAGCCTCTGGCAGGGCCATCTCCCTTAGTGTTTCCAGCTTGATTATGCAATCTTACTGACAATCACCCCTCTTGTGGACTAGAACAGTCTTTATTTTGACCTATGACACTGTATTATCAAATCATTTGCATGATCTTGTTTTGTTGTGAGTTTCCTGTATGTCCTACCTTGTATGTTAACCCTTTTATCTATTGTGCAGCGCTGCGTAATATGTTGGCGCTATATAAATACAATAAATAATAATAATAACAAGCCCCATGGTTTTGACCTCAGACTCTTAGACCTAGCACATGACGAACAGGAAGAAATATATTCACAACAATCCTTCTTCAGACTAGGCCACCAGAAGTTTCTTTGAAGTAATTCTGTTGTTTTAGCCACGCCACCATGACCGGCCATTTTATGGTCATGGAATAGCTGCAAGACCGAGCATCTTAGTGTTTCTGGAACAAAAATACTCTCTTCATGCATAAAGAGTCCATCTCGAAACTGAAGACTTAAAGAAGGATCAGGTTGCCAGGAGGCTGACACTTCTTTGATTTGGGATATTATATCTGTCTGGATTAAAAGAAAGTGCCGAGATGAAAGAATTGTGTCAGATGTCTGGAGATCAACTTCCCCCGGATACATTCTTGAAAGCGCGTCTGCTTTAACATTCTTGGAACCGGGTCGATAGGTTAAGTGAAACTCAAACCTGGAGAAAAATAATGCCCACCTAGCCTGTCTTGGGCGGAGACGTTTAGCAGTACGGAGGTATTCCAGATTCCGATGATCGGTGTAGATAATGAATGGATGTTGAGCACCTTCTAGTAGATAGCGCCACTCCTCTAAGGCCAGCTTAATTGCCAAAAGTTCCCGATCTCCGATATCATAATTCTTCTCAGCCCCACTTAATTTCCTGGAAAAGAATGCCACTGGGTAAAGGAGATTCTTTGGTCCAAAGCGTTGTGATAGAACTGCACCAACCGCAGTTTCTGAAGCATCCACTTCTACTATAAATGGTTGCGTAGGATCTGCATGGTGTAAAATTGGAGCGGAGGTAACAATAACAATAACAATAATATTTATATAGCGCTTTTCTCCCTGGGGACTCAAAGCGCTGTGACCCTGCATTATGCAGTCTCAAAGGCTCGGGAAAAGAGGTGAGTTTTTAGCCTTTTTTTAAAGCTGTCCAGAGAAGGAGCCTCTCGTACTGATTGTGGAAGTGAGTTCCATAGAGTAGGGGCTGCGTAGGAAAAGGCCCGAGCACCAAATGTTAAGTGTATCCTGGGAATAACCAGCTTCATCTTGTTGGCAGAGCGGAGGGTGCGTGGAGGGGCATAAAGTTCCAATAGATCCGCTATGTATTTGGGTCCCATGTGGTGTAGAGCCTTGAATGTCAGCAGGCAGATCTTAAAATTGATTCTCCATTTTACTGGCAACCAGTGAAGAGTTTGCAGTACTGGGGTGATGTGTGAGCTGCGGGGGGCATTGGCTAGGAGTCTGGCTGCAGCATTCTGTACTAGCTGTAAGGGGCGCAGAGCCTTATCTGTAGATCCGATGAACAGGGTGTTGCAGTAGTCTAGGCGGGAGGATACAAATGCGTGAACCAGGGCAGGTAGGTCTTCAGCTGGGATAAGGTGTTTGATTTTCGCTATATTTCTTAGATGGAAGAAGGAAGACTTGACGACAGCTGATACCTGCTGTCTGAGTTTTAGATTTCCATCCAGGATCACCCCAAGGTTTCGCACAGAGTCTTTATACTGTACAGTATCTCCCCCAATTGCTAGTTTGAGGTGGTGAGCGTTTTGAACTTTATCCATCATGTGTGGACCACCTACCACCAACACCTCTGTTTTGTCAGAGTTCAGCCTCAGCCAGCTGGTGTTCATCCAATTTTGTAAATCCACTAGACACGCATTTATGGATGCTGATGGGTCTTGGGTGCCAGGCTTGAAGGACAGATACAGTTGTGTGTCATCTGCATAACAATGGTATCCTAGGCCATAGTTCTGGATTATTTTGCCCAGTGGGAGCATATAGGCTGCAAAGAGTAATGGTGATAGTACAGAACCCTGTGGAACTCCATAGGCAAGTGGCACTGGATTAGAGTAGTTTGTGCCCAGACATACTTGCTGTGTCCTGCCAGATAGGAAGGTCTGAAACCATCTAAGAACAGTACCCCTTAGGCCACAGTAATTCTTCAGTCGCTGGATAAGAATTTCATGATCCACAGTATCAAATGCTGCTGACAAGTCAAGAAGAATCAGAATTGAGCAATCACCCTTGTCCCTTGCAGTAAGTAGATCATTCATTACTCGGACTAATGCTGTTTCAGTGCTGTGCCTTTTCCTGAATCCTGACTGAAAAGTATCAAAGATGTTGTTATCTGTAAGCTTGGCTTCTAGCTGGTTGGCGACTGCTTTCTCGATAACTTTTGATAGGAATGGTAAGTTCGCCACCGGTCTGTAGTTGGTTACAGAATCAGGATCTAGTGATGGTTTCTTCAGGAGGGGTTTTATGATTGCTTTCTTTAGTTCTTCTGGGAAAAGACCACTTTGCAAGGAGCACTGAGTGATTTTGTGAAGTGCTGGCCTGATCAGCTCTGGGCACTGCATTAGGGATCCAGTTGGGCCAGGATCCAGGTCGCAGGTAGTGGGGCGGAGACTTTGAATGAGAATTCCAAAATCTTCTACACTCAGAGTGTCAAAGACTTGCCATGGTGGTACGGTAGTAGGCATATGCAACGTCCAGTGGTCAATTGATGTAGTTGGTGTAATGCTGGCACGGATGGTAGACACCTTGTTTGTGAAGAAGGCAGAGAATTCTTCACACCTTTCCCTGGAGTATGTGGTTGGGGCTTTTAGGCAGGAAGGATTGCAGAGTGATTCCACTGTGTGGAAGAGTTGAGCAGCTCTGTTGTTGGCTGTAGATATTTTGTGCGAGATAAAGTCTGATTTTTTTCTTGGTTATTGCTTGTTGGTATTGTCTGAGGTGTTGAACTAGGCTAGATTTGTGCTCCTCAGTCCCCGATTTACGCCACTGTCTTTCTAGTCTGCGCCCTTTCTTTTTTTAGATCCATGATGGTTTTGTCAAACCAATTAGCTTTCTGCTTTTTGGTTGCTGATTTGGTGCGCCATGGGGCAATACTGTCAAGTGTTTCATATATTGTGGTGTTGTACTGGGTTACTAGAGTGTTTGGGTCCATTTGGCTGTGGAGCAGATTTGTAAAATCCAGGTTGGCAGTTATCCTCTCCGGTGTTAATTTACTCAGGGGACGGGTTTTGATTGTTTCTTTAGGGAGCTGCTTGATAGGGTGATGTTCAATAGTAAACTGTATTATGTGATGGTCTGACCACACCACTGGGGTTACTGTTATGTTACTAATGTCCATTCCAAGGTGGAACAGTAAGTCTAGCGTATGCCCTCCTCTGTGGGTAGCTGATTTTACAACTTGTGTGAAGCCTAGTCCACCCATGAGATTTATTAGTTCATTTGCATCTTGTGATTGAGTGTTATCAGCCCGGACATTGAAGTCACCAAGGATGATCCATCTCGGATAAGACAGAGTTAGCATGGCCAGAAGTTCTGGGAATTCCTGTAGGAAAGGGTCAGCATCTCCGGGGGGACGATAAACCACTAAAATTTTGAAGCCTTTACCAGCTGAGATCTGGGCACCTATACATTCAAAGGACTTTGTTGAGCCAACATTCAGGGCCCTGAGCTGCAGAGTTGTTTTGCCACAAATTGCTACACCCCCTCCTCTGCGATCTCGTCTTCCCTCACTTAGGACTGAGTAATTGTATGGGATGGTTGCTTCCAGTGTGGGGCCCGCATTGGCATCAATCCAGGTTTCAGTGATGCATGAAAAATCGCATGTCTGAATAAGGTCCGCAATAATGGCTGTCTTATTGTTTATAGAGCGGGCATTGCAGAGCAATGCGGTGACTGCATGGGGTTTAGCAATGGCGACTGGGTTCACTGCTGGGGTGTTACTGCATCTCTGACTAGGGACATGGTAACTTCTGCTACTTTCAGCCTCTGATTTCCAGTAAACCTCACTGGAGATCGCTGGAAAGTTCTTTTCCTTGAATGGACCTGGGTCCCTGAAGTTGGACTGAGACTGAATGTGGCACTTTTTATGGGCCTTGCCGCCTTTTTTACCTCTGTGCGTTTTATTTAAAATCCCTAGAGATTCCAGCAAATTAGCTTGTTTTTTTCCAATGTGAGATGCAGCTCTCAATGGCCTGAGAGATAGTAAGAAGCTGGCTGTATAGATTAACATTGCTCTTTGTGAAGGAATGGGTTAAGTAAGCTCTTCCTTTGATTGTTGTTGTTTATCAGTGGGGGGTATACAAAAGCAAATGCTGGCCTTCAGAATCTGCTAGGAGAGGTGTGAAAAGTCCATTGATATGCAGAAGCATGGGGCCTACTAAGGTTTACTTAGAAAGGCAATAGAGTCAATATAATTTCAGCCTCTGAATGCATTTCAAGTATTTGTACAGTCTGCAAAAACGGATTGCCAGCTGAAGGATATTACTGCTGTTTGAGGAAGGAGGATGAATTCCCTTACCTTGGGAAGAGGACTTGGGAAGGTAGGAGATCTGCTTGCTGTGTTGCATGGACATGCTTTTTGATGTGTTTGCTTGTTTGAAGCTGTGGACCTCATGAGTATCCAGGTGGAGAAATCCTATTCCATTGTGTGTCCTTGTAGGAGTAGAGAAGGCTTTTGTTTTTGTTTGTGTGGATTATCAGCTTCCCAATCCCATGCAGGACTCCAAAACCAAGGTCAGCTACACATGACTTTCATGGTGAGTACAATCCAGCTTGTAACTTAGCCATCCATAAACTTCCACGTTTCCCAGAAGGTTCCAGTTGTAGCCAGAGAGTTCATGGTGCAGAATCTGTAAGTATTTTTGTTCCTTCTGTGCATATATGTGATTAATGCTTCCCAGAGCCGAGACAAGGTGTGGAGCAGGTAAAAGGAGAGGCTGCCATCTTGAGCGCGCTCAGTAAAACATCGTAACAGTCTTCAAGTGTTCAAAAGCTCTTTGTGCCTCAGAAGTCCAACAGAAACTCATGTAAGCCTTCGTGAGTTGAGTGATAGGTGCCACCACTGCCGAGAAACCCTTTATAAATTTCCTGTAAAAGTTGGCAAAGCCAATAAATCTCTGTTTCCCCTTCTTATCAGTGGGAACTGGCCAGTCAAGAATAGCAGAGATCTTCTGAGGATCCATGGCTATACCCTCGGGTGAAATATGAAATCCCAGGAACTGAACAGACGATTTTTCATATTCACACTTCGTAGGTTTTGCATAAAGGCCATGAACTCTCAGGCGCCCTAGCACCTTCTTAACCTGCTCCCGATGTTCCTTCAAGGAAGAAGAGTAGATAAGAATATCATCCAGATAAACGATCATAAAAGTATCCAGGAAATCCCTGAAGATATCATTTACAAAGTGCTGAAAGGTTGCTGGGGTGTTGCACAGGCCGAATGGCATCACTAAATACTCATAATGTCCGAAGCGAGACCGGAATGCAGTTTTCCACTCGTCTCCTTCCTTGATGCGTACAAGATTGTATGCTCCCCGGAGATCCAACTTAGATAACACTTTGGCTGTAAGAAGACGTTGGAAGAGGTCGGGTACCAAGGGCAGAAGAGGATATCTGTTTTTGATGGTAATTTTATTTAACGCTCTGTAATCCACACACGGTCTAAGAGTTCCATCTTTCTTCTCCACAAAAAATATGCCTGCGCCTGCTGGTGAGGTAGAATGTCGAATAAATCCTTTCCGAAGATTTTCTTCAATATAATCTTTGAAAGCTTTAGTTTCAGGGTCAGACAGAGAAAAGATGTGTCCAAATGGGATTTCTGAACCCGGGAGAAGTTCTATAGGACAGTCATAGACTCGATGTGGGGGTAGAGTCTCAGCTGCCCTTTCATCAAAGACGTCTAAGAAGTCATGGTAACAGACAGGAACTGTGGACTTGATCTCTGAACTAACGCATAAGAAACGTCCAATCTGAGGAAGGCAAAACTGCGCACAGTATGATGAAGAAAAGGTGATCCTGCCTGTTGTCCAGTCGATGCTGGGATTATGTGCCTGTAACCAAGGTATGCCCAAAATCACTGGAAATAAGGGAGACGGAAGCAAATCAAAGCTGAGATACTCCTGGTGTTCAGAAGAGAGGGTAACCAGTAAAGGTAGGGTTTCTTGTTTAATAGGCCCAGAACTGATGGCCGATCCATCGGCTAATTGTACAGGAAGGCATTGGCTCTTGTTTCGAACTGGTAAGTGTAGTTGCTGGGCTAAGTTGGTATCCATGAAACAAGAGCATGCTCCGGAGTCAACAATGGCTTTAAGTACGATCACTCCTCCTGGACCCTGCAGGGAAAGAGATAAGGAGATATGAGCTGAAGATCCTGAAGAGACCTGCGAGAAACAATCCTCTCTTACAGTAGACTTACTTGGAGGCCTCACAGGGCAGGCTTGGAGGAAGTGACCGGCAGCTCCACAATAAAGACATAGGTTAGCGGTACGTCGCCGTTGGCGTTCCTCTGTAGTTAATGGAGAACGGGTAAGCCCAATCTGCATCGGCTCCGGGTCCTCCAATGAAGGGGAAGGACCACTAACCACCGGGACTGGTGGGATAGCAGGAACAGACGGACTCCATGCGGATCTGAATATACCTGATTTCTCTAGACGTCTCTCCCTTAATCTGCGATCAATTTGAATGGCTAATTTTATAAGCTCTTGAAGAGTCTCAGAAATACCCACTCGGGCCAGCTCATCTTTTTTTTTTAAAGAGAATTTTTTTATTAATTTTGTAATATGGTTACAAATTAACAAACAATAACAATACAACAGTCACAAAACATTTGGTGTTCTTCCGTCATTTGACAAAGTTACTTATTCTTGCACTATCACATATCACAGAATTACTTCAGGGATGCATGCAACAAGAATGGTTACTGTGTTTACCCGGACAAAATAACTAATGACGCCTCATTCCATTTAACTGGGGCTATAGATAAGCAATTCAGATAAATAGTAGTAACAGAGCTAGCAGTATAATCAGTGAAGGTCCTGTATCATCACGGAAATGTCAAGGTGAGGTATTACCGTATCAGATGCGTCCACCCAAGTACTCCAGATTTTATCAAATTTAGTAAACTGTGATCTGGATTGATATGTAAGTTTATATAAGGGTAGTATATTATTTACTGTTTCCTTCCACTCTTTTAGCGAGGGTGTTGAACTTTGCTTCCATCTGGAAGTAAGGGATTTCCTTGCATAGAATAGTAAAATGCGTATCAGGGTTTTCTTAGGTGTACCACAACCAATGTCCCCCAAAATTCCCAGCATGCAGGATTGAAATGACAATACAACGGGGAGCTTAAGTTTGTCTGATAGGAAATGAGTTACTGTCTTCCAATAAGTTTGTACCTGGGGGCAATGCCACACACAATGCAAGAAGTCAGCATTTGTCGCTGTACACTTAAAGCATGAGTCTGTAGCACCCCTTCCCATCTTTGCCATTCGGATTGGTGATAAAAAAGCTTGGTGAAGCCACTTAATTTGAATTACCTTATCCCTTGAAGTTATTACTGTTTTGTAATATGTGTCCTGAAATTCTGACCACTCCGAGACAGTGAGGTCCCCCACTCCACCCGACCACCCCCGCTTATAATTGTTGCGATTGCTATTCTGTTTAGCCAGGAGTACAAAGTTATAGTATCTTGATATTTGTTTGTGAAAGTCTTTTTGTAGAAGTAATGATTCTAGTGGCATTGGAGCTAGTACAACCCCGTGAAGGCCAAGTTGAGCTTTAAGGGCATGTCTGATTTGAAAATAACGGAAAAGCGAGTGAGATGGGAGACCAAACTCCTGCCTCAGAGTGGCAAAATCCTTAAAGGAGCCTTCACAGTATAGCTGGTGGATATATTTGATACCTGCTTTGCACCAGAAATGAATGTCTGGAATCTGTTTTAGTTCTGGGAGTTGGTCATTGTGCCACAAGGGTAGATTAGGGGATATGGTGCTAGGGGAAGGGTCACATAGCTTTTGGGTCCTTTTAAATACCTTAACAGTATGTTGTATCAGATATGAGCCTTCATTTCCCGTGGGGACTTTGCCTCTATAAATAGCCGAGCATAATGCTTCGTAGGAGGTGGCAATATCCGCCTCCGTATTCATGTCTGAGTGTGTTCTTGTTGAGCTCAACCAGTGTTGTATAGGTACCAGCTGGGATGCAAGATAATAAACTTGGAAATCGGGTAAGGCTAATCCCCCCTCAGCAATTGGTAGTTGTAGGGTTCGTAATGCTATTTTTGGGGTGTTTCCTGCCCATAGGAAGTTGGTGATAATAGTGTTTATTTTTTTGAAGATTTTTTGTGGGAGCCAGCATGGAGACATCTGCAGCACGTACAGTAATCTAGGGGCAATAATCATCTTTATTGAGCAAACCCTACCGTATAGGTTTAGAGGTAAGCTTGTCCAGCGCTTCAATTGAGATTCCATGGTAGCAATAACTGGCTGGATGTTATTGGTCTCAAATGAGCGGATATCTCTATGTATCCAGACCCCCAAATATTTGAATTTATCTGCTATTAGTAGTCTGGATGTTGGGGAAATTATATTGTGATCAAATATGTCCAGGGGGAATAGTACCGATTTTGACCAGTTAATGGTGAGGCCTGATAGCTGGCCAAATCTTCCATACAGCTCAAGTACAGCAGCCAGGGAGGGGCCAGGGTCAGCCAAGTATATGAGCATGTCATCTGCATATAGGGATATTTTTTCTACTGTGTTATTAATCTTAAGGCCTATAATGTTGGGGTGTTCACGTACCACCTGTGCCAGTGGCTCTATGGCCAGAGCAAAAAGCAGAGGGGACAGCGGGCACCCCTGCCTAGTTCCTCTGTGTATTTGAAAGGGCTCGGATATAGTTTGGTTGACCCTTGCTACCGGTCTGGCATAGAGCATCTGTATCCATTTACAAAGGTAAGGGCCAAAACCATAGCTTTTAAGGACTTGTGTTAAATAGGACCATTCAATGGAATCGAATGCTTTATTAGCATCGAGGGATGAAATTATCCTAGTTTTGGAGTTTGGATGGGGGAATTGAATATTTGATATGAGTCTGCGTATATTCATTCTAGTTGACCTTCCTCCAATGAAGCCACATTGGTCTGGATGAATCAGCTTCTGCATCATTTTTTCCAAGCGAATAGCCAACACTTTAGATATAATTTTTGTGTCTGTGTTTATCAATGAGATTGGCCTATATGAATCGCACGCCAGTGGGTCTTTGCCTGGTTTTAAAATGAGGGTGATTAGTGCATCTCTCATTGAGTCGGGTAGTTCACCTTTTTCATATATGCCAGGAAGGAGCGAAGCCAACCTCGGTAGGATATCTTTTTTGTTTTTTGAGTACCATTCCACTGGGATCCCATCGGGTCCCGGGGCTTTTCCCTTATTAAGACATGCTAGTGCTACTTCTAGTTCATCCAGACCAATGGGTGAGTCTAATGATTCAGCCTCCTCTTCTGTTAGACTAGGCAGGGAAAGTTGTTCAAGGAAGGCTTCTATCTCTTTATCATTATTGTTTGTCCGGGAAGAGTAGACTTGTTCATAAAAATTCCTAAACGCCTCTGCTACGGCTGCAGATGTCTCCAATAAAGCCCCATTTGGTTGTTTTATAGCCGAAATAGCCGTTGTGTCAGTATGTGCTTTTAGAAAGTATGCTAAGTTTCCTGCATTTATTGCCATGTTCAAACTGGCTTTGTTTATGAATTATATCTTTTCGTTTTATACTGTTAAGTAGTTCTAATTCTAATTTTCTCCTAGCTAGTTCCCAATGTATATACCTAGTTGGGTTGGGGTCTTGAATTAGTTGAATTTTACATGCCTCTGATTCCTTACTAATAAAGTCTTGGTGAGTTTTGTTATTGTTCCTGATTAGGGACATCGCTGAACGGAAGGATGCGCACAGTACTGCTTTTCCAGCATCCCAGCAAACATCCTCACCCACCGTGCCTACATTTTCACGCCAGTAAAATGACATGCTTTTTTGACACTCAGCCAATACACTTTCATCCAACCACACCGAACCCATTCTCCAGAGGCCTGCACATCCTGATCCCGGAGTATTAATAGTACATATCAATGGGGAGTGATCCGATATGCCGTGTGAAAGATATTGTATGTCTGTAATATATGGGAGCATATCTCTGGAAGTCAAAGCCATATCAATACGTGACATTGTCTTGTAGCTATCAGAGTAACAGGAGAATTCTCTCTTTTGAGGATACTTCCATCTCCAAGCGTCATGTAATTGATAGGTTTTGATCCAGTCAAGAAAGGATGTGAAGGAACGATGGCTTCTATTTAGCCTGTCCAAATTTGGGTCTATTATAGCATTAAAATCCCCCAAAATTAAAAGGGGGCCTTCCAGTATGCTGTGAAGTTTTGATGCCATTCCCTCTAATATTTGTATTTTAAATGGGGGAGGCATATATAAAGATACCATAGTAAAAATTTGACCTTCTAAATTGCACTTGAGAATCACGTAGTTACCCTTGTGATCGGTTACGGCTGTCAAAATTTGGCCAGGAAAGGATTTACTTATAAGTATGGCAGTGCCTCTGGAGAAGGAGGAGAAATGAGCGAGGTAGTATTTGGATATCCATGTTTTTTTTAATAGAAGAGCTCTGGAACCCATCAGGTGAGTTCCCTGGAGACACATTACGTGTGGTTGTTTTTATTTAAGATATTGAAATACTAGCTTGCGCTTGATGTTATTATTCAGGCCCCTGACATTCCAAGTAATAATCTTTAGCTGCATTTGTAGTGGATCATACCGCTAGATTGGAAGAAGAGCTTATCATGATTGTTAGTTAGCCGCGTCACAGCAACACAACTTATGCAGAAGAACCCCAAAGAACACCAGAACATAACAACACATATAACCTAACCCTTAACCCACCCTGCTCTCCGAGTTGGTAACCCTCGGGAGCTTGTATCCCTAACAGTTCCCATTAACCTGAGTGGAGCACTTACATAGGGCCAGCTGCCCGGAACCCGCACTATTAGTTGCATAATATGTCTTAGAGGTTTTACGGATGTGTTACATAATAGGGACGGAGCCATCCCTGACCATCCCTTAGATCAGATAATGCACAATAGTACCTATAGTGCACGTTGTGTAAGGTGCATATACAATGCCCTGGATATCACCACATGCAGGAGTGCTTGCTCTTCACTGCAGCATTCAGATGGGGAGAGGAGAAGGGGGGGAGGGTGCATGGGGGAGGGAGAGGGGAGGAAAGGAGGGGTAGAAATGGGGAGGGGGGGGTAAAAGGGGATTGATAGGGGTGTGTAATAAATCACCTTTAGCTCCGGCACCAGCAACTCATCAGAGCTGCAACTCACAGCGACAGCATACAGGAGATAGAGTGGAGACAGCCTTCTTCACCTTTCAAAGGGGTTTATTAAGCATCTTGTGTTGATTTCTTCAAAGTATAAATAGTCTTTCCTATGTCCTATGTACATCACATATATTTACATCATACATACAGGAAGCTAGTATTCTAACTAGGAAGCATAGAGAGCCGGATAGCTGGAAAGTAGAGTGCCCCCCTTTTCCCTCCGTGCTCCCTCTTTATATGAACCAGAAAGAGTTAAATGTGACCTCATCTGTGCCATCTATGATTGGTTCAGATCCCTTGTGATGTCATGACACACACCTACTCGATTAATATTCAATAAGATATTATGCCCTAGTTGCAAGAATGTTATGTTTTATAAATATGGCCCATGTTGATTGTTCCCATAGTCCATTTGTCTGGGACAGTGTAGGCCTGTGGCCTTCCTTCAGGAACATCTTCTCAGTATCTGCTTGTATCATTTGCTTCAAGCAGACACTGAGATGCTTCTGCCTGCATCACGAAAACCTCTATTTAAAGGTATATTCTGCGAACAAGCCTTTTACCTAAAACTCAGTCCAAATAACTGAGGCCTACTTAAATTATAACAGGGTGAGGGTCAATGGGGGGGGGGGGGGGGGAGGAGGAGGGGAGCAAGAGGTAATCAGGTGGAAATATGGGTTGGTGATGAGTTAACTCCTTAGTTTTATAAACACATTTCGAGTACCATAAACAGTGCCTGCTATTATAAAGTTCCCCGAATGCAAAGCTATCAAACTTTAAACAACTTTTCCCTGAGACATAGTTTTCATCATTAGATTCAGTAATGTTTTGTCGCCATCTACTGGGCGAACAAAGTTACTGCAGAACCCTTGTAATGAAGTCCTTCAGAGGGTAATTATATAGAAAATCAGTGAACCAGAAGCTTCTATAATGTTTGTCAGAACTGTCAGTCATAATCTGTACAAGGCAGTCACCTTTTTCCTTGTTTCTTTGCTGACAGATTCAGTGCGGAGGGTGCAGTCTTAAATGACTGCTCAATTCACCTCCCAGTGCAAGGTGAAGATCGCTGCCATCTTCTGTCACACATATTCCTGCATACAGTTCAGGGTGTCAGCTTAAACTACCATTGCCATAAGCAGGCTGACAGTTCCAACCAGAACCTTTTACATAAGTGGTTTATTAATCCAAGTTTAGAGAGCAGTCATATGGCAAGGAAAGGTGTCTCCCGGGTAATGACATAGGCAAAATGATACACCTCACATGTTGTTTAGTGAAGAGAAAATTATTTCCTAGGTGGACGAGGTTTTACAGTGGAAATTCTCATTCCTTGTTGTTCCATCCATTTTATAGCATCATTCGCAGAGGTGAAAAAATGTGTCTTGGAGTCATATTGAACACGCAGTTTAGCTGGGAACAGCATACTGTATGGGATCTGTAGGTCCCTGAGGGAGTTTTTAACTGTAAAGAAAGTGGCTCTTTGTTTTTGTATCTCCGTGGAGAAGTCCTGATATATCGATATCTTCACCCCATTGAACGTTAAATCTGGGGCATCACGTGCTGCACGTAGGATTTCAATCTTATCTCTATAATTGAGTAATTTTGCTATAAGGGAGCGATCGTTGACCCCAGGCTTAGGAGGTCCTCCTGGAACACTGTGTGCTCTTTCTATTGCGAAAGCGTGTGATGGCTTTAGATCGGGCAGGTGCTCTTTTAGCCAGTCTTCCAGGAAGGTTTCTGGGAACCTACCCTCTGCTTTTTCAGGGAAACCTACAAATCTGAGATTGGATCTCCTGATCTGTTTTCCAGATCATATATTTTAAATGCGCGCATATCGGATTTCTGCGTTAGGGCTGAGTGTGTACGCTGCATAGGTTGAATTGTGTCCTCCAGCTGCCCCACTCTTTGTTCCACCTCCCTTGTTCTATCCTTTAGTTTACTAAAGTCATTTTTTAGGAAGGACATCTCCGCATGGATTGAGTCCAGTCTAGATGTAAGTGATAGCTGCAGGCCACGAATGGCTTCCAGCAGCTCTGCTCTAGTGGGCTCTGGCCTCTCCCCCTCTTCCACACCGGCGCCATTTTGGGCCTGCTCCCAGTCTCCCCCACCGCTGTCTCCCGGCTCATGATTCCTGGGGGGTATGGGTTGAGATACCTGCTCCTGGGGATGTGGTGCGGAGTGCTCCTCTGCCGATGTTCCTTCTCCTGCGGGTGATGTTGGCAGAGAGACTTGTGGAGAGGCCGCTCTGTGTGCAGCCATGCTGTCATCGGCGCCATTTTGCGGATCCGTCCTGGTGAATCTCGCCAGCCTTTCAGCTGCATCGTAGACGACTGGGGGCCCGTATTTAGTCATCTCCGGGTCCTGCCTGTGTGTTCCCTCACGTTTAGCTGTGCGGGAGGCCCGGTGGCGGCTTCTCTTACCACGTCCAGCCAGGATTATTCAGCGGGTTCCGAGGAGCTGAGGAAAAGCACGTCCTCACGCTTCCATTGCTGGCCACGCCCCCAGGCCAGCTCATCTTTAAGAGAGTCACAAAGACCCAACCGGAATTGGAATTTTAATGCAGCGTCATTCCACTGTGTATCAGGGCTCACTCGGCGGAAGTCAGTGACGTACTCTTCCACAGGACGTTTGCCCTGTCGAAGGAATTGTAGAGCCGATTCTGCAGAGGCAGCTCATCCCGGATCGTCATACAATTCAGCCAGGGCAGTAAAGAATGCTTCCAGAGTACTGAGAGATTCATGTTGCTGGTCTCTCAATTGCAGAGCCCAGACCTGAGGTTCTCCTTGCAGAAGGGAGATGACCGTTCCCACCTTAATTGACTCTGACGCAAAAGTCCGGGGCAGCAAGGAGAAGTGAAGGAGACAGGCACCCTTGAATTGTCTAAATTTTCCCCGATCCCCCGAGAATCGCTCGGGTAACGGGATCCTAGGTTCTGGCGCAGGAGCGGGTAGTGTAGCGGGAGGGAGGATGCTGACAGCAGGTGTCCTGGCTTGAATCTGATCCTGCATTTGGACCTAACCCTGCTGGACCTGTTGTACAGAGATCCTGAGTTAAGCAATCTGTTGGCATAGTTGATCCATAGGAGAGAGTTCCGCAGCATTTGGTACTCCAGAGGTGTCCATATTGGCTGTTCGTATCTGTTATATCTTCGGCCGCTGTTGATTCTTCCACCGCAGGAAGAGATGTTGCCCAGTAATGGGGTCTAAGCGTCCACGGGTCTTCACCGACAAACCCCGAAGGGAAGGCTGGACTTAGCTGCCTAGTGTGCACCAGGTCACTACTGGGATGATCTCAGCTGGTGGTCGAAAGAACAGTGACACCTCAATGTAGAGTATCCAGTAAGCGTAATCCGGGTCCGGGCAAAGGTCGGGGCAGGCGGCAGGCAGACGTGGTCGAGAGGCATGCGTAAGGTCGAGGCAGGCGGCAGGCAGGCGTTAATCCAGATGCAGGCGTAGGGTCGAGGCAGGCGGCAGGCAGGCGTAGTCGAATCGCAGGCAGGGTCGAGGCAGGCGGCAGACAGACATGGTCAAAGATCAGGCAAAGGGTCAAACCAGGGGCAGAAGACAAGGGTAGTCAGGCAATCCGGGTCACAACGGCCGATCAAACAAGTAGAAGGCTGGCCGGAGCTCAAGGGCTAGACAGGCGAACCACACACTAGCTGTCAGAACGAACAGCACTGACTGCTGGGAGAGCAGGCGTCTTTTATAGGGGCAGGGCTGCACTTTGGCGCGTAATCTTGAACGATGCGCATGCGTACGAACGTCCGCCAAAACCCTGCGCATGCGTACGCAAGGTCTGACGCCATTCCGTACGAATGTACGCACGCCCCCGGAACCGTCGCCGGCAACGCGCGCGCACAGAGACCAGAGGACGCCAGTGCAACGCGGAAGTCGCATGCGGAAGACGCCGAGGACGGAGCAGAGCCACGTGAGTATGACAACATCATGACGTTCATGACATCAGACGTCATGTCCGATCGTCGCCATAGCGACGACTGAAGCTGATTGGGGAGGCTGCGGCTCTCGTGGGATCGCGGCTGGGTAAATATAAGCGCCTGCGATCGGTGGAATCAGAGAGGTGCGGGGGACACAGGTAGCTAGCCTAGTGCTAGCTACAAGCATTATGCATCTAGACCTTGAGGGGGTTTCTTGATATGTATCCCCCTTGGATCATGCTCTAGGATATATGCTACTGTGTACCACCAACTTTTTCTGGTATAGTTATTTTTGCTCATCTGTAATTTCTAGTTAAGTTCTATTTTTTTGTTAGAAATTTGGGATACCTGGACGGGGCTCTTTCTTTCCCCTTGTTTGGCCTGAGTTTGGTGTTGGGTCCGGCCTCGCCCGCCCCCTCTGGTGGTGCCGCCTGGTGTGGCCGGGGCTTGGTGGACACAGCGTGTTGGGAATGAGCGGTGCCTTTTGGCCCGGCTGCTCTCTTCCGCGGTATCCACCCGCCCTGTCCGCCCCGGGTGCGGTGGGTGGGCGGGGTTTGGCGGACGCGCCGGTGGGTTGCCAAGGCGACCTGCCGTCGCGTCTGCCTGACCCGCCCACCCGCCCGGCATTGGCCACCTGTGGGGGCAGGCAGGGCCGGTCCACTGAGTGAAGGCGGGCTGACGGGGAAATAAGATCCCCATAGGGGAAGTTTGTGCAGTGACGTATACCTCCAGTTGAAGCCGGAAGTCCGGCGAAACAGGTCGTGGACGCATGTGCTGCGTCCCGACCTCCATCATCCTCCTGCACGTGGTGTCGTTAGAGCCTCTGGATTCCACCTGGCAACTAGCACACCAGCCTGGGGACGCATATGCTGCGTCCCGACTTCCATCATCTCCCTGCATGCGGACCTGGCACAGCCCTTGGATTCCACATGACAGCTTGGCACACTAGCCTGATCATACAGGCGACCCAATCATCGCTATTATGGCACAGCAAATCTTTGGAACACGTAAGCCAGCCCCTCTGGGACATTTACCTTGCTACAATATACCTGCCAATATATATACACCTGTCAATCTTCTGCCTGCATGCAAGCAATATGTACAGGCTTTTCAAATATGAACTTTACTTACTAGCAAGTGTTTTTCATCTCCAAGGCTGAACGGTTGCTTGTGCCTGATAGATGCCAACTTGAAACTTTTGCTTTACTAATCTTGCTTCACATGGAACTGTGCTTCTTTATGCTTTCTGCTGCTGCTGAATCAGGCTGCTGTTGCATAGAATAACTCACATAGATGTGGGATTACCAGACCCGCTGTGGCTGTGCTGTTTAGTGGCACTGATGCAAACTTATGTGACCTACTGGAGGATTGTTGTTGATCCTTTTTTCTATTGAGTACTCGAGTCTCATGTGGATTTATCTGTGTCCCCTTGTTTTCACTAATGCATGTGCATGCTAAACTTTTCATCTCAGATTGGTGACAATTTTTTTACAGCTGGAATATCTTTCTATAAGTCCTTTTAGGTCCCATCATTCACTGTCAGTGGAAGTTAGCCTTAACAGTGGGGTTTGCTGAGGGGGTCGAGAGTCCAGGTCGGGGAGGTTGTAGGGGGTGCAGGGTGGGCACATTTTTAATAATGTTTTAATGTTGCATATATTTGGATTAATAAAGTGTTCTTTTTTGATAACAGTGATAAATTAGCTGTGATTTGTGCTCAACCGGGTCATACCCACTCTTTTCTTCTATCTCACTATTTTTCGGAGTATTACAACAAGTTTTATTCAAAAAATCCCTCCCGTGGACGCAGCCACCGAAACTGCGTACCGCCAGGGAGGTTGAAGAAGGAGAACCCAAGCAGTGGGAGACCCACTTATTTTTCATAAATTGCCACCTAAAAACTATAAAAGCGGTTATTGCTCTCCTACAGGAGACGCATTTAGGTTTACAGGAAGTGCAAAGGACCTGTACCCTTTTAATAAGAGACTGAAGTTCTTTTACATTCCAGGAGACCACTTTCATCATTGTAGTAGTTTAATAGAAGTCAGGGAGCCCTGGTGTGGCCGCCAAGATCAATAACCATCATGCAAGTAAAAAGGATAACCGAGACTATTTTGATTAAAGACAACTGCAGATACGTGACCAATGAGAGAGCAAACCCCAAACAATAGAACCTCCAATGAACCCTATGTCTCTCTGACCTCGGTAGAGATGTGAAAAGCAGTGATGGGCTCACGAGTAATTACGAGTGTCTAAGAACTCGAATTTGTGATTTAAATGAGCCTTAGTTACCTCAGGTGTGTGGCGGGGAAATAAGGGGTTATTTACCCATAAGTCCTTGGTATATTGTGCGCTCCAAATAGCTTGCACGTGTCCTATTGGACACGTTGCAAGCCTCACTACGCAAACTTCCTCCTTTAAGCCAGAAGGAGGAAGCGCGCAGTGGTGAGGCTTGAAATGCATCCAATAGGACATGTGCAAGCTATTTGGAGCGCACAACATACCAAGGGCTTATGGGTAAATTACCCCGTATTTCCCCGCCACACACCTGAGGTAATTAAGGCTCATTTAAATCACAAATTCGAGTTCTTAGACACTCGTAATTATTCGAGAGCCCATCACTGGTGAAAAGGAAGGAATCCATGTAGTAAAACCAGAACATAAACAAGTCTTTTCAGCCAAATAGGTGAAAGAACCGAAAAAAGTAAACCAGGAACAAAACAATAGTGCAGGGACTTCACTTCTTTCCTGTAACTTCAAAGCATCTGAAGCCTTAAAGGGAACCTTAACTGAGAGAGATATGGATGTTTCCTTTTAAACAATACCAGTTGCCTGGCAGTCCAGCTGATCTCTGTGGCTGCAATAGTGGCTGAATCACACCCTGAAACAAGCATGCAGCTAATCCAGTCTGACTTCAGTCAGAGCACCTGATCTGCATGCTTGTTCAGGGGCTGTGACTAAATGTATTAGAGTCACAGGATCAGCAGGAGAGTCAGGCAACTGGTATTATTTTATAAGGAAAAATCCACATCCTTCTCAGTTTAGGTTCCCTTTAAAAGACAGTCCACAGCGTGAGGGTCAGGCTAAGGAGGCATAAACTCAGTGAGTCATTTCTGGGAGATTGTCTCAGGGAGGTGTTTCGACAAGTGGGAGAAGAGAATTTGGAGTATAGACATTTGTCAGCCAGAGCCGGCCCAGGCCCCGCGCTTGAAGAGGCCCCGCGCCACCTGACCGCCCGCTGCCCTCCGGCCGCGTGCCCGTGCGGCCAGCAGGAGGAGAGCAGCGCAGTGGAAGGAGAGCTGTGGGCAGCGGCGAAGGGGGGCCATCTCCCCCCTCCCTTCCCTCACCTTAGTGCTCTCCCTCCCTCGCTCTCCCCTCCGGAACTAATGTGTGGGTGGCTGGCAGTGGGCGGAACTTGCCTTCCGTCTCACTCCAGCGCCGGAAGTTCTGGTGCCACTGCTCTGGTCTGGACCAGACCAGAGTAGCGGCAAATCCATCCCGCGCCGGCCCTGCATTGAGACTGTGGTAAGTTCCGCCCGCTGCCTGCCAGCCACCGCACATTAATTGCGGAGGGGAGAGCGAGGGAGGGAGAGCACTAAGGTGAGGGAAGGGGGGGGGGGGAGGGAGACGTCCAACCTTCCCCACTGTGCCCACAGCTCTCCCTCTTCTCTGCGCTGCTCCCCTCCTGCCCGGGGCACACCTGGCTACCTATTCTGGGACATATACCCCGACTACATATACTGGGCACATATAACCCCGACTACATATACTGGGCACATATACCCCCGACTACATACAGTGGTGTGAAAAACTATTTGCCCCCTTCCTGATTTCTTATTCTTTTGCAGGTTTCTGCTCATCAAAAACCAAAGATAACATAATTGAACACAAAATGCAGTTTTAAATGATGGTTTTTATTATTTAGTGAGAAAAACAACTCCAAATCTACATGGCCCTGTGTGGAAAAGGAATTGCCTCCCTTGTTAAAAAATAACTTAACTGTGGTTTATCACACCTGAGTTCAATTTCTGTAGTCACCCCCAGGCCTGATTACTGCCACACCTGTTTCAATCAAGAAATCACTTAAATAGGAGCTATCTGACACAGAGAAGTAGACCAAAAGCACCTCAAAAGCTAGACATCATGCCAAGATCCAAAGAAATTCAGGAACAAATGAGAACAAAAGTAATTGAGATCTATCAGTCTGGTAAAGGTTATAAAGCCATTTCTAAAGCTTTAGGACTCCCGCGAACCACAGTGAGAGCCATTATCCACAAATGGCAAAAACATGGAACAGTGATGAACCTTCCCAGGAGTGGCTGGCCGACCAAAATTACCCCAAGAGCGCAGAGAAAACTCATCCGAGAGGCCACAAAAGACCCCAGGACAACATCTAAAGAACTGCAGGCCTCACTTGCCTCAATTAAGGTCAGTGTTCATGACTCCACCATAAGAAAGAGACTGGGCAAAAACGGCCTGCATGGCAGATATCCAAGGCGCAAACCACTTTTAAGCAAAAAGAACATTAAGGCTCGTCTCAATTTTGCTAAAAAACATTCATATGTACTTTCAATCATTATAGCTGAAAGCATTGTACTAAGTAGGTGTAATATGATTTCTGGCCACAAGATGTCTCACTGCAGCGCCTGTGAGTATTCGTGTATTCGTTGCATAAAGGCGTATGATTGTGCGTCCGTTGCTATGGTAAGCGGAAGTTGATGTGTACCAATGAAGTGACGTCTATGGAGCGCGGAGATGACGCCATGGGTTACACAAGAAGTGAAACAAACGGCGAGATTTGATACAGGTGAGCACCCTGCGGAAATCTTGTTGTGATTGGCCAGATACCTGACCAAGGGGAGGAGCTGGGGGTATATCAGTGGGTAGTAGGGGTGAGGGGAATATTAGGTCTTGATAAAGCCCCAATGGCGGGGCAAACCAATTGTCGACTGTGACTCCTCTGCGCCTCCCGCTGGCCTGTTACACCATGCTGCTAGTTTGCCTTATGGATTCGATAAGTATTATGTGTTTTTTTTTTGTTTGTTTTTTGTTTTGTTTTGTTTTTTACTACTGCCATGTTTTAAGAAGATGTTGAAGTCAAGTTTTGCAAGTTTTATATGATACAAGTGTGCTGCTCCTGGTCTCTTTACTCTCACTGTGGAATACTAATTGCACTTGCTTTCTACCGGATGTTGCACCACTTCGAGTTCAACCAGAGAACAAAGTACAACACCACCCTGCTCCCTCACATATCCCTGTTGATCCAGAGGAAGGCAAAAAACCCTTACAAGGCATATTCCAATTAGCCCCAAAAGGGAAGAAATTCCTTCCAGACTCCAGATGGCAATCAGATAAAATCCCTGGATCAACATCACTGGGCATTACCTAGTACTTATAGCCATGGATGTCTTTCAACGCAAGAAAAGCATCTAAGCCCCTTTTAAATGCAGGTATAGAATTTGCCATAACTACTTCCTGTGGCAATGCACTCCACATCTTAATCACTCTTACTGTAAAGAACCCTTTCCTAAATAAATGGCTAAAACATTTTTCCTCCATGTGCAGATCCTGTCCTCAAGTCCTTTGAGAAGGCCTAGGGACAAAAAGCTCATCCGCCAAGCATTTATATTGCCCTCTGATGTATTTATACATGTTAATTAGATCCCCTCTAATGCTGGATACACACGGTGCGTTTCCGCACTCGATGCGCCCGTCGATTTATGTTGACTCAATTATTTCCTAGCATTTCCGAGCGCATTTCGATGATTGTTCAGTTGATTTACATGTAAAGTACGCCAAATCGACCTAACGATCCATCGAAACGCGAATCGAACATGTCGGAAATAATCGAGTTGACACGAATCGACGGGCGCATCGAGTGCAAAAAGGCACAGTGTGTATCCAGCATTAGGCATCTTTTCTCTAGACTAAATAAACCCAGTTTATCTAACCTGTCTTGGTAAGTGAGACCTTCCATCCCACGTGTCAATTTTGTTGCTCGTCTCTGCACCTGCTCTAAAACTGTAATATCTTTCCTGTAATGTGGTGCCCAGAACTGAATTCCATATTCCAGATGTGGCCTTACTAAAGAGTTAACATGGGGCAATCTTATGCTAGCATCTGAAGGTTTTATTTCCCTTTTAATGCATCCCAAAATTGTATTAGCTTTAGCTGCAGTGGCTTGGCAACAAATACGATTTATTTAACTTGTTGTCGATGAATACTCCTAAGTCCTTCTCCAAGTTTGATGTCCCCAACTGTATCCCATTTATTTTGTATGGTGCTAGACCATTGGTACGACCAAAATGCATGACTCCCCCCCCCCCCCCCCCACCCCCCCACCCCCCCCAACATTGAATTTCTTTTGCCATTTATGTGCCCATGTAGCCATCCCATCCAGATCTTGTTGCAATATGTCACTATCTTCCTGAGAGTTGATGATTCTGCACAATTTTGTATCATCTGCAAAAATAGCAACATTGCTTTCTACTGCATCTACAGGGTGGACCATTTATATGGATACACCTTAATAAAATGGGAATGGTTGGTGGGTGGCATGGCCTGCAGAGAGAGACAGACTTCTTCTAGCTGAGCTCCCACTTACGCCTGCAAAAAGTGTCACTCAGCATGCACCAACCGGGACAATCTAATCACTCAGAGCCAGAAGAGATGTCCCTGGACCTGGATTCCTCTAATAAGAGGAAAAAACCCTGCAGAGGCTTTAGAAAGTCAGACTTCTTTGTCCCATGGACGGATCAGCGCAGCAATGCCGAGACGCTCTCACTCAGTCATGCTGCATCGGCGTAATCCGAGAAGCCGAGCCCTCCAGAAGCTACCCTCTCATCGCCAGATACATTCTCTCCCTTTCAAAGTCCGGCAAAGTCCCGTACGTGGAGAGAGAATGAACAGAATAGCAGCGACACGGTAGGCCTTCCTCAACAACGTTACAGCAGGCACAGTTCCCCATAGAGGCCTTTCCTGCATCAGACCAGGCCGCTTCGCAAACCTACATTAGATATTTTAATTACATTCAAATCTGCCCTCATGTCAGAAATATCTTCTCTAACTACAGATTTACATCAGGAACTGTCATCCCTGGGGGAAAGGGTACACGGATCGGAAATCCAACTTTCTGAACTTTTCAATGCGCACAATAAAATGGTGGATGTTACTGAAGCACAACTCTCTGATATAGACTGGCTCAAATTTAAGGCAGCAGATATGGAAGATAGGAGCAGGCGAAACAACTTGAAATTTATAGGCATTCTGGAGCAGATCTCCACCAAAGAGCTTAAACCTTTTCTGAAATCTTTAGTTAAAGCAATACTCCCTGACACATCTGATATTGAACTCACTATCGATTGAGCTCATCACCTTCCCAAACCTGCGCATCTTCCCGACTCAATACCCTGCAATGTAATCGCACGGTTTTTATTCTATAAGGTGAAGGAAGATCTTACTTTTGCAATTAGAGAATCTGGCTCACTTCCAGACCTTTTCACACATCCACGTTTACAATGACCTCTCCCCTTTTTCTCTACAACTAAGAAGGGAGCTGCAACCGTTTACTAAAGCTCTCCAGGCGATGCAGATCCAGTACAAGTGGGGTTTCCCTACTAGATTGATCTTCTCTTATCATAACAAACAATATTCTATTGCATCCTCAGATTCAGGAATAAAACTTTTTAAACATCTTCAAATTCAAGTACCGAAGGACTCCAGACGTCCAAACAATCAGTATGTTCCTAGCAAGGTTTCTCAGGATTGGCGCACAAAAAATAATCGCTAAGGGCAGGCCTAAGTTATGGGGTGTTTCTCCTTTTTTACTTGTGCACCTCGGTCATGGACGGTTTCGCTGCTGCAGATGGCATCCTTGAACCGCCTGTGAAAGAATGCGATCACAATCGATTTTCTGCACCGATTGCAATAACCGATAGAATCTGGATTGAATTTGAAGGGGCTGCCTGCAGCCCAGCCTGGGGTCTCTCTCAGCCGAGAAATAGCTCACAGGATGACTCTGTTGATTTGGTACAAACTTTTATGTCCAAGAGGCTAGTGTTTGTTTTTAATCGCCTGAGAACAAAGGTTCTGCTCTCTGGCAGACCTTCAGATATGTGTCAGTTGCTTCTGCCACATGGTTGCCGTGCAATGAAAGGGTAGCAAGGAAGCTAGCTCCACAGGGGGCTGCTGGCTCGCTGGTATCCAGTAGCCAGTGTGGCACCACTGGAGAGCAGATTTAAATGCATGTGTTTAAGGATTTCTGTCTGTTAAATGAAAATCGTGTATAGCACAGCTATGAAATTAATATACCGGTAGTCCTATTCATTAAAATCTGCCCAATGTGCTGATATAAAATTCATAACAATAACCTGTCCGGTTATTGGTGTATGACCCTTCTCGGTGACAACACCTGATACAGCCTTCATGAAATATGTCATAGGAATCGGTATTTTCTGAGGAATATGAATCTGTTACTGTTATGTGTGTGCAGGAAGCGTAAGCCGAGATATGAAAACTGTCATATTTGGTGGGCACTTAAAACCCACCCAGGAGGTTAACCGCACCCTGTCCAGCCCCTGGGCTGAATCTGAGACTCCACCCAAAATTGTGGTTTATTCAAAAGTGTTTGCCAGAGCCTCCTCCTTCATTCCTCCAATTCCATCTCCATGTGAGCCTGCTGCTGCCTTGAGGCAGCGACCATCTTGTCTGAACTTTGGCTCCTGAACTGAAACAAAGAACTGCACGTGTTTTCCCAGAAAGGACATATTTCCACGAACTTAAGTATTTTCTCCCTTTTCATACTGCGCATACTTTTTTATACTGCGCTACGATTGTCTCCATTATTGTTGATTTTAATGATTTTCTGTATATATTAATTATTTATATTGCATTAATAATAAATGACTAAAAAGTTGTTTTACTTGTTCAGCTACACCTGCTGTTCAGCCACACAGAAAGAATTCTAGCTTCTGAAGAGTCGCTACTATTGTTGATAGCTAGATAAATTAGAGTGTATTTTAACCGTTTTTATTTGCAGGTATTAGTTAGGTCTACTATCCTTCTGTAGGAGTGGTGGTAGTTATACCCTGAAAAAGTGTGTCATTTGTATTACCGTAACTCACAAGCTCCCTTCTAGTCGATCTGCTGCCAAAATCCCAGCGGTTTCTGCGCACCAATTGTGACCACAGATTGCAAGGTCTGTGTGCTGAAATCGATTGGAAGGCATTGTGCGGTCCGGCCACTAAGGGGCTTGTGATAACCTCTACTGTCCTTTTCTGAATAGCCGTGACTCTAGAATACTTTGCTTTCTTCTAGCACTATTGACCAACACGTGCCCCATTTTGCTATTTTGTGTGGCACTCAGAACTTTGCCACACACCTGGCTTAAACATAAGCCTACTCACAAGCTTTGAAGTGGATATGTGTTCTTTTTTACTGTTTAGTTGTATAACGTTTTATTATTGCAATACGGTATTTCTTAAGGGTAACTTATTCCAGGTTCGCCACTCATGTAAATGTCTAGGTCAAAACTTGTTTTATGTTCTCAGCCTCCTATCTGATGAAGCGTTAATGTATTATATATGTCTTTAAAAATCTCTACCCTTAACGTCGGAGGGTTAAATTCGGCTTTTAAGAGACACTGGTTTTGGAAGGAAATGCAATCACATTCAGCGCAAATTGTAATGGCTCTGGAGACCCACTTAATTGAAAAAGATACCCACTTATGCACAAACAGTAGGTTCCCAACTATATATCATAGCACTTTCCACAAAAATAAGGAATGTTCTTGGCCTGTCATAAACATTTGAAAATTGCTCCATACCAAATCCTTTCTGATAATAAGGGCAGATATTATCTTTGTAGGCCAAATAAACAACCAGACCCTAACATTAGTCGCACTTTATGGTCCAAATCAAGGCTGTAGATGTGATATACTTGGACTTTGCAAAGGCCTTTGACACTGTTCCCCACACAAGTCTGGTGCAAAAGTTGAGGATGCAAGGACTGGGGAAGAGTCTGTGTGGCTGGATAGGGAACTGGAAAACAAAGCGTTGTGGTCAATGGATCATACTCAAAATGGGAGACTGTTAGCAGTGGGGTCCCACAGGGGTCTGTACTGGGTCCAGTGCTCTTCAATTTATTTATTAATGACCTAGTAGATGCAGTAGTGAGCTATGTTGCTATTTTTGCAGATGATACAAAATTGTGCAGAATCATCAACTCTCAGGAAGATAGTGTCCTATTGCAACAGGATCTGGATAGGATGGCTATATGGGCACATACATGGCAGATGAAATTCATTGTTGAAAAATGTAAAGTCATGCATTTTGGTCGTACTAATGGTCTAGCACCATACAAAATAAATGGGGACATCAAACTTGGAGAAGGACTTAGGAGTACTCATTGACAACAAGTTAAATAATCGTACTCAATGCTAAGCCGCTAAAGCTAACAATTTTGGGATGCATTAAAAGGGAAATTAAAACTCGAGATGCTAGCATAATATTGCCCCTGTTTAACTCTCTAGTAAGGCCACATATGGAATGCAGTTCTGGGCACCACATTACAGGAAAGATATTAGTTTTAGAGCAGGTGCAGAGATGAGCAACAAAATTGATACGTGGGATGGAAGGGCTCACTTACAAGAAAGGTTAGATAAACTGGGTTTATTTAGTCTACAGAAAAGACGCCTTAGAGGGGATCTAATTAACATGTATAAATACATCAGAGGGCAATATAATAGCTTGGCGGATTCGCTTTTTGTCCCTAGGCCTTCTCAAAGGACTAGATGACAGGATCTGCGCATGGAGGAAAAACGTTTTAGCCATTTATTTAGGAAAGGGTTCTTTATAGTAAGAGTGATTAAGATGTGGCATGCATTGCCACAGGAAGTCGTTATGGCAAATTCTATACCTGCATTTAAAGGGGGCTTAGATGCTTTCCTTGCGTTGAAAGACATCCATGGCTACAATTACTGGGTAATAACTAATGATGTTGATCCAGGGATTTTATCTGATTGCCATCTGGAGTCGGGAAGGATTTTTTTCCCTTTTGGGGCTAATTGGACCATGCCTTGTAAGGGTTTTTTTCGTCTTCCTCTGGATCAACAGGGATGTGTGAGGGAGCAGGCTGGTGTTGTACTTTGTTCTCTGGTTGAACTCGATGGATGTATGTATTTTTTCAACCCAAATAACTATGTAACTATGAATAGATGTTACGTTCCAGCAGTTTGGAAGCAAAGGACAGAAGTGAGACTGGACAGTAATTAAAGAGGACTGTATGAGTGAGGGTTGGGGCCCACTAGATATCACAAATCATTTTGAGAGATTTTACTACTAAAACACAGGGCTGTGGAGTCGGTACAAAAATCCTCAGACTCCTCAGTTTAGTTTTTCACTGACTCCGACTCCTCTAATTTGCATATTACAATCTTGTAGATTTGAAAGTATATAACATAAATGGCATATCACTGCCAACGCTTAAGAATTTTAGTTTTAAAAGACTTTTATTGGGCACATTTGTGCCAAGTTTTCAAGCATAAACAGACAATTATTTCAAAATATAGACCTAACATGGTCTCTGTAGTATAAACCGTGCATTGAAGAACAAACCATACAAAATGAACATATAACATGGTGTCCTATGATGAATAGTAAGAGTTCGGGATATAAATAATCACACAAGAAAACCGTGTTGAAGTGCTTATAAAGATGTAAAGGCTAGAGTTCTTTTGGTCCAGTAAGGAGACTCCATTCCCATAGATGTGTCAAAAACAACCTTGGCAATCAAGATGGACCTGTGATCCTTCCGAGAGTTTGAGAGATCGAAGGGATCCCATACCTTCTGGAAAAGCAGAGTCCTTATCATTTATAGTTGCAAGTGTCATAGAGCGCTCCACTCTCTCTTCTATTTCAGCTATATGGTGTCAAACAGGAGCTTCATCCATATTGGCAAGGGTGCAGCTAAGGTTTTGGTGGCCCCAAGCAGCACATGACTTGATGACCCCCCCCCCCCCCCCCCCAATGCCCGAAGTTAGCTGCGGTAAAAAGATAGATAGAAAGTGGTGCAAGTGCGCTGAACAATGGGCATGGCCAAGGTGTGATGTGGGTGGAGCCAAATACTAGCAGAATACAGGTATTCCCCAGTTAACAAATGAGATGGCGTACAGGTGGTGCCATCAATTTAGGTAGTGAGCTATAGGTGCTGCAGTATAGGTAGCCCGGTACAGGTCCTGAGAGATCTGGGGCAGCCCCGGGCCGTGGCAAAAAAATGGGCGTGGTCATGTTGCTGGAAAGTGGGCGTGGTCATAGGTGGGGTCAAATGTACATGAGCATAGCAGTAGTGTAACTTAAAGAGGAACTGAACTCCTAATAGCTAAACAGACCAACAGAATCCTATTTAAAAATGATAGGCAAAAAGAAAACAACTTGATAAAAAAAGTGTACCGTATATACTCGGATACAAGTCGACCCCGTGTATAAGTCGACCCCCAAATTTGATCCCCAAAAGCTGGTATTTCTCAAAGTCTCAAGTATAAGTCGACCTAGGAAAGTTGATGGCTGCAGGTGGGGACTAGGAGGGGTTACTGGCTCTGCACTTGGGGTCCAGAAGTAATGCCTGCACTTGGGGAACAGGAGAAGTTAATGGTTGTAGTGCATAAAACTCTGCAGCCATTAACTCCTCCTGGTCCCCAGGTGCTGCTTCAGCTTTTCACTGTTCAACTCATTTTGTTCTGCATTCTGTATGCAGAGCGGATATCCTGAGTACTATGGCCAGTTTTCCCTATAAACTCCCCCTCCAGCCGCTATTGTGCCTGCCATTCTCTCTCTCCCCGGGTGGCCCCTCTCTCCCCCGTGTTTAGTGAATGCCCCTCTCTAGCTCTCCCTCCCGCCTCCTCCTAATTATAATTGTGGCCAGTTTTCCCTATAAACTCCCCCTCCCCTTCCAGCCGCTATGGTGCCTGCGTTTCTCTCTCCCCGGGTGGCCCCTCTCCCCTGTGTTCAGTGAATGAATGCAGTGTAGAAAGCTGACATACGTTACCTAATCCACCGCTGCGCGCTGTGTCCTTTGATCTCCTCTTCGCTCATGCCGGCGAGCATATTATAGCGTCTCTCCTGCTTCCAGTACCATGTGACATCGGGAGTCACATGGTACTGAAGCAGGAGAGACGCTATAGTATGCTCGCCGGCATGAGCGAAGAGGAGATCAAAGGACACAGCGCGCAGCGGTGGATTAGGTAACGTATGTCAGCTTTCTACACTGCATTCATTTACTGAACACGGGGGAGAGAGGGGCCACCCGGGGAGAGAGAACGGCAGGCACCATAGTGGCTGGAAGGGGAGGGGGAGTTTATAGGGAAAACTGGCCACAATTATAATTAGGAGGAGGCAGGAAGGAGGGAGAGCTAGAGAGGGGCAGTGCAGTGTAGAGTAGTGAGGAGAAAGGGGCACCCCGACCTCGGCTACAAGTTTGGAAATTTAGGGCTGACGCGACTATAAGTCGACCCCCCCACTGTTAAATTGTGAGTCAGTCCTAAATTTCTCGACTTGTAGCCAAGTATATACGGTAAATAAAATTTATAACATAATTTATTAGCCTGTCCCACTTGTGACGTTGCCTGCCACGGCACTGTCTGGCAGGCTCGCAGAGAACACTGGGAGACCTTGTATGTCGGGAGAAATTCGTCCTAGTGCTCGCGAGAGTTCCTGTGGGCATGTTGTTTACATTCTCGTCATCAGGTGGCGCCCCTGAGAAGCATGAAGAATGCTAACAGCAAAAGTATGACAGAGCTAGCAGACAGCAGACTTACTTTTACTAACTGCAATGAGACTTCAGCCTGTTTCCTCCTGAGTAATGCACAGCTCCCTGCCTTCCCGGTCTGTGGACCTGATAAGCTGAACACTGCACCGTGGAGAGGACTGTCCATCTCCCCCCCCCTTCCTTCTCCCGGAGACTCAAGACGGCCAGAGAGAAGGAGAGAGACACAACACAGACAAACACGTGGAGCTGCAGCTGTGACAGAAGATGCTGCTTCTATAGGAGAGGTGCTGACTGTGTAGATGCAGTGTGTGTATACAGTGGCTTGCAAAAGTATTCAGCCCCCTTGAAGTTTTCCACATTTTGTCACATTACTGCCTCAAACCTGAATCCGTTTTATTGGAATTCCCTGTGAAAGACCAATACAAAGTGGTGTACACGTGAGAAGTGGAACGAAAATCATACATGATTCCAAACATTTTTTACAAATCAATAACTGCAAAGTGGGGTGTGCGTAATTATTCAGCCCCCTGAGTCAATACTTTGTAGAACCACCTTTTGCTGTAATTACAGCTGCCAGTCTTTTAGGGTATGTCTCTACCAGCTTTGCACATCTAGAGACTGAAACCCTTGCCCATTCTTCTTTGCAAAACAGCTCCAGCTCAGTCAGATTAGATGGACAGCGTTTGTTAACAGCAGTTTTCAGATCTTGCCACGGATTCTCGATTGGATTTAGATCTGGACTTTGGGCCATTCTAACACATGGATATGTTTTGTTTTAAACCATTCCATTGTTGCCCTGGCTTTTACTTAGGGTCGTTGTCCTGCTGGAAGGTGAACCTCCGCCCCAGTCTCAAGTCTTTTGCAGACTCCAATAAGTTTTCTTCCAAGATTGCCCTGTATTTGGCTCCATCCATCTTCCCATCAACTCTGACCAGCTTCCCTGTCCCTGCTGAAGAGAAGCACTCCCAAAGCATGATGCTGCCACCACCATATTTGCCAGTGGGGATGGTGTGTTCAGAGTGATGTGCAGTGTTAGTTTTCCGCCACACATTGCGCTTTGCATTTTGGCCAAGAAGTTCCATTTTGGTCTAATTTGACCAGAGCACCTTCTTCCACGTTTGCTGTGTACCCCACGTTGCTTGCGGCAAACTGCAAACAGGACTTCTTATGCTTTTCTGTTAACAATGGCTTTCTTCTTGCCACTCTTCTATAAAGGCCAACTTTGTGCAGTGCGCGACTAATAGTTGTCCTATGGACAGATTTCCCCACCTGAGCTGTAGATCTCTGCAGCTCGTCCAGAGTCACCATGGGCCTCTTGGCTGCATTTCTGATCAGCGCTCTCCTTGTTCGGCCTGTTAGTTTAGATGGACGGCTTTGTCTTGGTAGGTTTACAGTTGTGCCATACACCTTCCATTTCTGAATGATCGCTTGAACAGTGTTCCGTGGGATGTTTAAGGCTTTGGAAATCTTTTTGCAGCCTAAGCCTGCTTTAAATTTCTCAATAACTTTATCTCTGACCTGTCTGGTGTGTTCTTTGGACTTCATGGTGTTGTTGCTCCCAATATTCTTTTAGACAACCTCTGAGGCCATCACAGAGCAGCTGTATTTGTACTAACATTAGATTACACAGAGGTGCACTCTATTTAGTCATTAGCACTCATCAGGCAATGTCTATTGGCAACTGACTGCACTCAGACCGAAGGGGGCTGAATAATTATGCACACTCCACTTTGCAGTTATTGATTTGTAAAAAAATGTTTGGAATCATGTATGATTTTCGTTCCACTTCTCAAGTGTACACCACTTTGTATTGGTCTTTCACGTGGAATTCCAATAAAATTGTTTCATGTTTGTGGCAGTAATGTGACAAAAATGTGGAAAACTTCAAGGGGGCCGAATACTTTTGCAAGCCACTGTATGTATGGCGTTTTTTATGTGACGTGAGTGAGTGTGTGTGTCGATATGTCTCTGTGATCTGTGTGTGCAGGGCTGTGGAGTCGGAGTCGGAGCAATTTTGGGTGCCTGGAGTCGGGAAAAAATGCACCGACTCCGACTCCTAATGAATTTGTAACTGTAATTAAAATAGAAAATATGATAAAATGTTCTATTTCTCAGATAATAGTCATTAAAAATAATGTATATATATACAGTAATAGTTCAGTCCACAAAAATGAAATAAACCAATCAAAATTAGTTACTTGTGCTGCTTCAATAAAGCAGCCCCCGTATTTTTAAAGTCAGGATATACACATCTGATTGTGACTGTATATATGATGTATACACAGGAATTCTCTTATATATGTTACGGCCAGAACCCGAAGTTTGGCCACTTCTAGTTCTGGCCGGCCACTTCGGGTTCTGGCCGGCCAATGTGCGAAGTGGCCGCTGCGCCGCGGCCAATGTTAGAAACGGATTGATTCCTGCGACATTAATGTATCTTCTGGCCGCAGCGCAGCGGGCAAACGTATAACCACTTAGTTAATTTGTTGCAATTAAGCCGGCGGCAATGTAACAATTTAAGCCGCCGGCTTTTTATCTGCCTCTCTCTCTCTCCTCTTATGGCCAGCCGGCGGGGACACACGTGTCCCCGAGAGTCGTTCGTCGCAGCAGGGGCAGCAGAGCGGGGAGGCTGCAGACATTGCTTCTGCCAGCACCCGCTCTGCAAGAATGGCAGGATTCCCCTGCCGCGACGAACGACTCCGGGGGGGGGGGGACATTCATGTCCCCGCCGGCTGCCCATAGGAGAGCGAAAGAGGCGGGGGGAGGAGAGAGGGGGGGGGGGGGGAGAAGGAGAGAGAGGCAGAGAAAAAGCTGGCGGCTTGAATTGTTACATTGCCGCCGGCTTAATTGCAACAAATTAACTAAGTGGTTATACGTTTGGCTGCTGCGCTGTGGCTAGAAGATACATTAATGTCGCAGGAATCAATCCGTTTCTAACATTGGCCGCGGCGCAGCGGCCACTTCGCACATTGGCCGGCCAGAACCCGAAGTGGCCGGCCAGAACTAGAAGTGGCCAAACTTCGGGTTCTGGCCGTAACATATATACGAAATAACATCTATGCTGTAAGTATAAAGCCTGATGTGTAGCCGTGTCACTAATAGAGATGGTCAATGAGATAGAAATAATTCTCAATTGATGCTGGTTTATGCAAATGTACTTTGCTCATGAAATCAAATAATTTGATATGTTGTTAAAATTTGGTTTGGTGACTACAAATTAAAGGGTACCTGAGAAGGATGAAAAGAAAAGTGTTATACATACCTGGGGCTTCTTCCAACCCCCTTCAGGCTAATCAGTCCCTCGCTGTCCTCCTCCACCACCTGGATCTTCTGCTATGAGTCCTGGTAATTCAGCCAGTCAGAGCAGTCTGGCTACGTGCCGCTTCCACAGCCAGGAGCATTTTGCACCTGCGCAATAGTGCTGCGCAGGTGTAGTACGCTCCCGGCGGCGGAGTGTGTGCATGCGCACTACACCAGACTGGCTCAAGTACCTGGACTAATAGCCGAAGATCCAGGTAGCGGAGGAGGACAGCGAGGGACTGATTAGCCTGAAAGGGGCTGGAGGAAGCCCCAGGTATGTATAAAACTTTAATTTCATCTGTCTCACGTTTACTTTGTTACACAGTAGTACTATACTCTACATATGCACTCCCCACAGAGCTGCAGGGAATCCACTGAGAATGTTGTGCACATTGAACACAGAGGTGTTGTCTGTCACCCATAAACCTTGTTCAGATTGTGCATGAAGAATGTGTAATAGAGGAAGAATCTCCTCATTCCCCTGCAGAGTACCTGCACATCATTCTTACATGTACCCACAGTTACATTGCCTAGGGCCTGATAGATGTTCTTTGTTCTGTACCTCTTACAAGTACTCTTACCAAGGACTAGTTTTAGTCTAAAGGGAATAAATATAGTAGTCTACATATCCTTCTCACTTCAGTTGTCTTGTAAAATTCCTAAGCGTTGGCAGTTAAGAGACGAATTTCACATTACATACTGTTAATCAACAAGATTGTAATATGCAAATTAGAGGAGTCGGAGTCGAGGAGTCTGAGTCGGTGGAATCCTAAACTGAGGAGTCGGAGGATTTTTGGCCCGACTCCACAGCCCTGTGCGTGTGTATACAAAAAATGTGTGTGTGTGTGTGTGTATATATATATATAGAGTAGGTGTGTAGGTGTGTGTAAGTGTGTGTGTGTGGGGGGGGGGGGAGAAGGGGTGTGTGTGTAGGTGTTTGTGTAGGTGTGAGAAGGTGTGTGTGTGTGTGTGTGTGTGTGTGTGAGATCTGTGTGTGTGTGTGTGGTGTGATCTGTGTGTGTATATATAGAGTAGGTGTAGGTGTGTGTAAGTGTGTGTGTGTGTGTGGGGGGGGGGGGGGGGTGAGAAGGGGTGTGTGTGTTTGTGTAGGTGTGAGAAGGTGTGTGTAAGAAGGTGTGTGTGTGTGTGTGTGAGAGAGATGTGTGTGTGTGTGTGTGTGTGTGATCTGTGTGTGTATATATAGGGTATGCGTGTACGTATGTATAAAGGACATGTATGTATGTATGTATGTATGTATGTATGTATGTATGTATGTATGTACATACATAGAATGCGTGTGTATGTACAGTATAGTGTGTGATGTGATCTGCGTGTGTATATAGAGAGCACGTGTGTATGTATATAGAGTATGCATATACATATGTATACAGAGCATGTAGAGCAAGTAGGTGGCTGGATGGTGTACTGGTTAAGGGCTCTGCCTCTGACACAGGAGACCAGGGTTCGAATCTCTGCTCTGCCTGCTCAGTAAGCCAGCACCTATTCAGTAGGAGACCTTAGGCAAGTCTCCCTAACACTGCTACTGCCTATAGAGCGTGTCCTAGTGGCTGCAGCTCTGTCGCTTTGAGTCCGCCAGGAGAAAAGTGTGATATAAATGTTATTTGTCTTGTATGTACATACATACATAGAGCATGTGTGTCTGTATATAGTGTGTGATGTGATCTGTGTGTGTGTATATAGAGAGCATGTGTGTGTATGCATGTACGTATGTATACAGAGCAAGTATGTACATAGAGCATGTGTATGTATGTATTTAGTGTATGTGTATCTATTGAGAGAATGTTTCCCTCATGAAAAACTCCCAGCGTGAGCCTGCCGTGTCTGCCCCCCAATGTATAAATGTCCCCCCCCCCCCCCCCCCCCAGTGTCTGCATTTATACTTACCTGTCCTGTAGCAGCCTTCTTGCAGGGTCCGTCCATCTTGCCGTATTCTAACAGCCGCATGCACACGTACACGTTAGCGCCCCACCTTTTATGCTAGGCACACACCATACAATTTTCTGGCAGATTTACCTGAAAGATTAATTATTTCCAACATGTCTGATCTGAATTTAGATTGATTTATTTTTTTTTTAGCTTTTTTTTAATAGATTTTTATAGAACTGAAAAAAAACATTGAAAAAAAAAAAGAGCTCGAAAAATCAATAGAAATTTGGACCTGTTGGAAATAATCGATCCGGCAGGTAAATCTGCAAGAAAATTGTATGGAGTGTACCTAGCAATAGCTGTTCAGCTTTTAGTATCATCTAAAAAAAAAAAACTGACAGCAGAGCAGGTAGACAAAATACCGAGCAAAATGACAGCCTGGCTTAGGCGCAGCCAGATGACATCACTGTAACTGTACACTACCACAGGCTAATTTGCATACTGCACAATGATTAGAGAAAGGAGCTGCTTGAGGAAGGAGGGGCTGAAGGAAGTAGAAATCAGCTGGATGGCACTGTAAACTTGCCAACCAACGTATGGCTGCACACACTGCACTAGAATGCAGTAACAGAAATAAGGACATCTGACAGGTATATTACAGCAAACATATATTTTTATTAAGGCAGTATTAAGCAACACAACAGATATTTTTACAGTATCAAATTTTAAATATATTAAATAGTCAGTATTTCACATAAATAAGCCCCTCACCTGGCTTCTGTCTTGTCTTTGGCTGGCTGGCCTGTGTGCTGTAATCTGGCGGTTAGGCTGAGCTTGCATGCTCCGTGTGCGCGGGTAGCATGCGCCTGTCTGGTCTCCGCCGGTCTGAGTGCAGAGGCAGCAGGTACACTGGAAGCTTGCACACTGCGGGGGAGGGCAGGGCAGTTTCTAGACTAAATTGCACCCCCCCAGTTTAGGTAGCCAGGCATAGATGCCTCCACTACAGGGTAGCCCATATAGTTGCCAACTTGCCACCAGTATAGGTTAGATAGGTAGGTGCCTCCAGTATAGGTTAGATAGGTGGCCCCAGTATAGACTAGATAGGTAGGTTCCCGGGTCTTCTCGCCTCGGGTGCATGCAAAAAATACTTTTAATTTAGATCAAAATCTCAATATACAAAAATACACGTAGTAATTGACGAACATTTAAAAAAGGTTGCCATAGACCACAATAAAAAAAGCCATCAAGTTTAAAGGGAAGATCAGCGCATCTAAAAAAAAACAAAAAAAAACTGCACTCTCACCTGGGGCTTCTTCCAGCTCCTGGCGGTCGATCGGTGCCCTCGGTGCAGCTCCTCTCCATCCGGGCATCCATCGGTGAAGAAGCCGATTCGGCTTCCGGGTCGGCGTCATGTGCGTTCCATGGCGCAGGTCACGTGATGTACATGACGTTAACGGGTCTCTACGGCGCAGGCTCAGTAGTTCTGCGCCTGCGCAGTAAAGACCCGATGACGTCTCTACACCACGTGACCCGCCGCCGTGGAGAGCACGGAAGCCGACCTGGCAAGGTCGGCTTCTTCACCGCTAAACGACCGGAGGGAAAGGAGCTGCGCCGAGGGCACCGATCGACCGCCAGGAGCTGGAAGAAGCCCCAGGTGAGTGAAGTTTTTTTTTTTTTTTTTTTTTTTAGTACCGTGAACCTTTCCTTTAACCTGCTGAGCGGTCTGGACGAGCTCAGCTCGTCCAACACCGCCAGAGGCTGCCGCTCAGGCCCTGCTGGGCCGATTTGCACCAAATAAAAAGCAGCACACGCAGCCGGCACTTTGCCAGCCGCGTGTGCTGCCTGATCGCCGCTGCAGCGCGGCGATCCGCCGCGTGCAGCGGCGAAAGAGGGTCCCCCCAGCCGCCCGAGCCCAGCGTAGCCGGAACAAACAGTTCCGGCCAGCGCTAAGGGCTGGATCGGAGGCGGCTGACGTCAGGACGTCGGCTGACGTCCATGACGTCACTCCGCTCGTCGCCATGGCGACGAGGGAAGCGAAACACGGAGGGCCGCTCATTGCGGCCTTCCGTGTTATCTCTTGCCGCCGGAGGCGATCGGAAGATCGCCTCCGGAGCGCCCTCTAGTGGGCTTTCATGCAGCCAACTTTCAGTTGGCTGCATGAAATAGTTTTTTTTTTATTTAAAAAAAACCCTCCCGCAGCCACCCTGGCGATTTAATCAGAACGCCAGGGTGGTTAAACCCCAGACAAGCTACGCAAAGGCTGTAGTCCTCAGTTATCAAATGCTATGGAGAACGGACCGAATCAAAAATAATTGCTGTAAGGATTGTTGATTTCAAGTCCACAGGTAGGTAGACATGAACTTGCATAGATGGAGGTGCCTATTATGTTGCCACAAAACCTTGATCTTGGAGCCAATCGCGGAGCAGAAATCAAAAAGCCTCTATTTAAAGTCAACCAAGCTCTGGACTCAATCGCAGTCCCAATGACAAACAGATGCAAGTGTCAGCAGTTCCTCAGATGGATAGATCCATATGCTGATTATATTCTCCACAGTTTAGTCGTTAGCTATGCAAGCAAGTGGATGCAGATGTGGAAGAGCAATGCAGTGAGGCAATTGGCAAATAGCATTATTGTCCATGTACAAAATGTGGCACCACAGCAGATTGGCAATAGCAGAGCAAGCAGTTTATAGTTACGGCACTGGTGCAATTCGTCAATAAGGTCCGTTATTGTGCCCATAAGGTGGCTCCCAGGGTGTAGTTGGTGGCTTAGTTGCTATAATCTAACATGATTCACCGTCTCCCATGACGGCCTATTCAGAGATAAGCATCTAAAGCATGTCTGCTCGCCGCACATTGCGGCAGACATTTAAAGGCACTGTTTGGGACCCGCCCTCCGTCTCCCCACCGCTTAACCAATCGCAAGCCGCGACTGAGCATAGGTGCCAGGTGCCACCCACTGTGCACGGAGACAGGGGAGTGCGCGCCAAATGTTCTACAGTGGGACGCAAACAGGAAGTGCAAGCGTCCCGCTATGAGCGAGGGGGAAGGTGGAGCGCGGCCCCAAAACACCTATAAACAATTCCTGGACACCCAGATATAATTAAATAATAAACTTTATCGATGCAACATAGAAATCTACGAATGCCCTAATCACAAGGGTCAATGCAGAAACTAATAACACAGAATCCTAATACAAAAATATGAAATATTGAAAAACAGGTAAAGTGGTGACAAAGCCGCACTCAACAAAAATCGCATGCATTCATACATTAAAAGCATGCATATTCACATATGAAAAAGGCCTTCAGTGGTGTGCAGATGCATATGCATCCGAACATCCGCCATCCGAGGGGGAGAGAAAAAAAGCCTTTTTAAATTTTAAAACATTTTTATTGTGGTCTATGGCAACCTTTTTACATGTTCGTCAATTACTATGTGTATTTTTGTATATTGAGATTTTGATCTAAATTAAAGGTATTTTTTGCATGCACCCAAGAATCACTTGATCTCTATACTATTACCACGAACATATAACATACTCAGGTTTTGCGCCACTTGGAAGAGATCTTTAGATGGATATTCTAATCCATGTTTTACTTTCCTTTGGTTGTACAGTGTTTGTCTTTTTTGTGTGTGGATGTAAGTAGGAATAGTAATATATCTCAGCACCAGGTTACAACCCCTAATAACCCATCTGACGACCCATGAGCAATCACTAAAAATGAAATGGTGACTTACCTGGGGCTTCCTCCGGCCCACAGTTGCCCACAAGGTCCCCTGGGATCGTCCTGGCTCTTCTCCCGGTACCGACTGGCGGCTCCATTATGTGACGACTTAATAGTCAGGGCTGCTTCCTCAATTCACGACATCATGCTGGCTGACTATGCGTCATCATGCCGGCCAGCGTGGGAGTCCTGCACATGTGCGGATCAGTATTAGAGATCCTTACGCTGCCCAGTATGATGACGCATAGACGGCCTGCGTGATGTCGCGAATTGAGAAAGCTGGAAGCAGCTCTAACTATTTCAGGCACAAGTTGTCCCATAATGGAGCTGCCAGCCTGGACTGGGAAAAGAGCCAGGAGGACAACGGGGGACCTTACGGCCTATAGTGGGCAGGAGGAAGCCCCAGGTAAGTCACTATTTCATTTTTAGTGAGTGCTCAGGGTGCCTTTTAAGTCAGTAAATAATATTTTAGAACAAATAGAAAAGGCTGAGTTTCTGACTACTTTAAGATGGAAATAAGATTTGAAATGGGAACTTTGTTAGTACATATGTATATGTTTTTATTCTGGGCACTTGTATTGACCTGAGGAAGCCAGCCAAGACCCAGTGAAACGTGTTGTTTTTCAACCATACTATCTTAGGAAAAAAAAACCACATATATACTGTAAGTAGATGAATACTTGCTTTACTTACATAACATATGTATTGCACTGTCCACGGTTTCATTTTACTGATTTTTCTACAGAAAAAAGAGAAAATCTTTCTTAGCATTTCCCACTTTAACTGTGACTATTTTGAAGCCAATCCTGATGTAATTTCCTCCCTTACTCACCACTGCCTGATTTGCCCGCTCTTCACTATAGAAAGTGCATTGTCTCAGCAGGAGAAGTATTGGCCAATCAGAAAGGAACAGAGTTGTGGGAGGGGAAAACAAGAGGGAAAGATGCTTTAGCCTATCGAGCTGCATTAGTTAAGTCTGAAGGCAAGCAGAGAAGCAAAAAATGACAACACAGCATGCCCTTCAACTTCCTTTTTGTGTACCAAATAAGAGTCCGGTAAACTGGGGAATGATCATTTATCAGCCAGAAAAGTAATAGGCCTCAATTCATAAAAGTGCTGTCGGTAAGGTAAACTCGAGCGGGGAAACACCGCTGTCGGTATTTCAGCCTTCAGAGTGGTAATTCATAAAAATGTTTCTAGTTGTGATAGGCGTGCGGAGATATTCCGCTGTAGGCTAGCGTTAGGCTGTCGGGAGACATGCGGAAACAGGAGAAGCAGGCGGAGTCCCTTCGTGCGGTGTTCTCTCTGCAGCTGCTTGGGAGGTCTGTCCCATTCTCTGCAATGTATTCCGCACGCTTCTCGCCACATCAGAGGTAGCGGTAATCCCCGTCTGCATACCGCTTCCTCTAACCTTTATGAATTGACATTTGTTACTTTTGTTAAGATAATCACCGCACAAGGCGGTGATTTATCACTCTGCTCGCGAATGTCGGCTTTTCATGCGGAAAAAGCCTTTATGAATACAGATTTTGCTGTGTGGTCGGTGAAGTGAGCCGTTTTCAGCATTTCCGCATGCGGGAATGCTTTATGAATCGAGGCCATGGTGATTTTAACTTTTGGATTGCCTGGTTAGCATCCTTATTACTTTTTTATCAGATAAAAATAATTGATTTTTGATTATATACCCAACAGTTACACTTCAATATATATACTTTTTCCATTAACCAATGATTTTTCCATAAATAAACCCCCTCCCCATTCTCTTCTTTTTAAAACCTCATGTACAGTGGTGTGAAAAACTATTTGCCCCCTTCCTGATTTCTTATTCTTTTGCATGTTTGTCACACTTAAATGTTTCTGCTCATCAAAAACCTTTAACCATTAGTTAAAGATAACATAATTGAACACAAAATGCAGTTTTAAATGATGTTTTTTATTATTTAGTGAGAAAAAAAACTCAAAACCTACATGGCCCTGTGTGAAAAAGAAATTGCCCCCTGAACCTAATAACTGGTTGGGCCACCCTTAGCAGCAATCAAGCGTTTGCGATAACTTGCAACAAGACTTTTATAGCGCTCTGGAGGAATTTTTGCCCACTCATCTTTGCAGAATTGTTGTAATTCAGCTTTATTTGAGGGTTTTCTAGCATGAACTGCCTTTTTAAGGTCATGCCACAACATCTGAATAGGATTCAGGTCAGGGCTTTGGCTAGGCCACTCCAAAGTCTTCATTTTGTTTTTCTTCAGTGTAACGATTGTGGAACTTTCCCCGTGATCAGCGCACAACGCGTGCGCTGACACGGCGGAAATCCTCCACAAGCATATAATTTGCAGGAACCCAGCAAAAGGTGCTACGCACCCGTAGAGGGAAAATTCCTGTCGGCAGATCGCGCTGGGGAGTGCAGAGGAACCAATCCTCTGTACCTCCACAAATGCCAGACAGGAATTGTACGAAACGCAGAACGCAATCGCAAGAGAGGCGATTGCGAATGAGAATGAGCAAAGGGACAGGTTGTATGTGTGTGCGCCAATCCAGTCGCCACCCCGCGACCGCACACACACAACAGCAGATATGAAATAGGAACGCGATCGCGAGAGGTGCGATCGCCAGACGAGACACAAGGCAGATCAGGACAGAATACTAGGTTAGCAAAGGCACAGCAAATAATACGATGAGGAGATACGGAAAATAACAAACGCTAGCTAACCGCGAACACCGCACTCATTCGCAACAGTGCACGCGGTTATGCGCGGTCTCCACGTGATAAGCACAATAGAGACAAGCACGCCTAACTAACCATTAACAGACAAACATGAAACAGAGGACGCGAGCGCTTGCTTAACGGTTACCTCACCGAGCCTCCAGCAAGCGTAGCAGACAGACACACGAAAACAGGGACAAGCGAGAGATAGGATCCACAGCACTAGCGAAAAGTGGCTAGCGCGATCCAAGTACAGAGTAGCAGAACAGAAGGATCCCCAGCGCTAGCGAAAAGTAGCTAGTGCGATCCCAGGAGACAGAACAGAAGGATCCCCAGCGCTAGCGAAAAGTAGCTAGCGCGATCCCAGGAGACAGAACAGAAGAGATAGCTGGTAGCAACCGCTGCACCAGCTATACTCCAAGAACAGAGATTAGAACCATTTCCTGTCGACCACCATAGGGACAGGACAATGGCAACAGGCAAGACAAGACAAGACAGAACAGGCAATACAGATAATACAATCCTAACTGCACTAGGGAAATCTGCCTAGCGCAGATTCAGGAATTACTCTAAGCTGATGTTCAAACAGAGAGCAAGGCTGACACCCCACCAGGAGTGTTACATAGGACGAAATCCTTATGAACAGCGAAGCATTGTGGGAAAGACATAGTACTTATAGTACACGCCTCCAATGAATGTGGCCAGGCAATTTGCATGACAACGTATGCAAATTCCTCTGCAAGCACAAGCTGCAAAACTGACAGAAGCTCTTCTTTCCAGAGTCCTGCAGCATGCAAACCTACACAATGGTCAAAAGGCTGGCTGCCTGCACAGGCAGCTGAGCAAATCATCACATTCAGCCATTCAGAGGTGGATTTGCTGGTGTCTTTTGGGTCATTGTCCTGCTGCAGCACCCAAGATCGCTTCAGCTTGAGTTGACGAACAGATGGCCGGACATTCTCCTTCAGGATTTTTTGGTAGACAGTAGAATTCATGGTTCCATCTATCATAGCAAGCCTTCCAGGTCCTGAAGCAGCAAAACAACCCCAGACCATCACACTACCACCACCATATTTTACTGTTGGTATGATGTTCTTTTGCTGAAATGCTGTGTTACTTCTACGACAGATTTAACAGGACACACACCTTCCAAAAAGTTCAACTTTTGTCTCGGCGGTCCACAAGGTATTTTCCCACAAGTCTTGGCAATCATTGAGATGTTTCTTTAGCAAAATTGAGACGAGCCTTAATGTTCTTTTTGCTTAAAAGTGGTTTGCGCCTTGGATATCTGCCATGCAGGCCGTTTTTGCCCAGTCTCTTTCTTATGGTGGAGTTGTGAACACTGACCTTAATTGAGGCAAGTGAGGCCTGCAGTTCTTTAGATGTTGTCCTGGGGTCTTTTGTGGCCTCTCGGATGAGTTTTCTCTGCGCCCTTGGGGTAATTTTGGTCGGCCAGCCACTCCTGAGAAGGTTCATCACTGTTCCATGTTTTTGCCATTTGTAGATAATGGCTCTCACTGTAGTTTGCTGGAGTCCCAAAGCTTTAGAAATGGCTTTATAACCTTTACCAGACTGATAGATCTCAATTACAGTACTTTTGTTCTCATTTGTTCCTGAATTTCTTTGGATCTTGGCATGATGTCTAGCTTTTGAGGTGCTTTTGGTCTACTTCTCTGTGTCAGCTCCTATTTAAGTGATTTCTTGATTGAAACAGGTGTGGCAGTAATCAGGCCTGGGAGTGACTACAGAAATTGAACTCAGGTGTGATAAACCACAGTTAAGTTATTTTTTAACAAGGGGGGGCAATCACTTTTTCACACTGGGCCATGTAGGTTTTGAGTTTTTTTCCTCACTAAATAATAAAAACCATCATTTAAAACTGCATTTTGTGTTGAATTATGTTATCTTTGACTAATAGTTAACGGTTTTTGATGAGCAGAAACATTTAAGTGTGACAAACATGCAAAAGAATAAGAAATCAGGAAGGGGGCAAATAGTTTTTCACACCACTGTACATTACTAATAGGACCTATTGTTCAGTTCTGCAACACTATTGGATGGTTGAATGTATAAATAGGTCTGTTTATCTGGCCATGAAGTCATACAACCCTGTTGCCTGCTTTGGAGTACAACATCTTGTTGTTTTGGATGGGATACATTAAGACTCAAGTAAATAAAAAGTTTTAAATATTTTTTTTCTGTGATAATTAATATGTGAAGATCATGCAGATTTTGTGACATCATTAAAGCGGAATATAACCCTGCATTTCAACTTTGCTCTAAAACATTATTTACAGCATATTATATGCAAGCAGCATTTTTTTTTTACTAGACCAGCATTGGAAGGGTTACACATAGAGCTTTAAAGTTCCGTGGAGAGAAATTCTGCTGCAGCCGAAGTTTAGATATACATTTAAGTAAACACAATGTAACAAGTGAGGAATGTGACTCACTCTCTCTCTGTGTCCCGCAGCTCCTGCACAGTCAGTGTGTGTCAAATTCACCACTTGTTACATTGTGTTTACTTAAATGTATCTAAACTTCGGATGCGTCTGCATTTCTCTCCACGGAACTTTAAAGCTCTGTGTGTAACCCTTCCAATGCTGGTCTAGTAAAAAAAATGCTGGTTGCATATAATATGCTGTAAATAATGTTTTAGAGCAAAGATGAGATGCTGAGTTATATTTTGCTTTAAGAGGTGGATTGGCATTGGTCACCTCAAATATGAGATTACAAATCTTCTGCCAGTTTGGATAGCGGGATAATGTTGGATAATGTTTTAGAGCAAAGTTGAAATGCAGGGCTATATTCCGCTTTAAATATACTCATAGAGAGATTTAGAGCTGGTTATTTCTATGTTGAAATTTTACAACAGTGGGTCATAGTGGTAGCAAGATTTTGTCTGCACAGTAAACTTGAAGGTGATAGTTTTCTTTGAGGCGAGGATGAAAGTGTTTGCATGACTAATTGGTTACTATGTCTACCTGATAAGAGTTGTGGAATGGAAAGTGTGAAGTTGAAACATGGACTTAAAGAGAACCAGAGATGATTTAAAAAAAAAAGCTTTTATACATACCTGGAGCTTCCTCCAGCCCCATACGCACGGATCGCTACCACGCCGCCGTCCTGTGCTGCCTGGATCCACCGGTACCGGGTCCCGTCATTGCCGCGAGTCAGCCGGCGAACGCGGCCGATTCTCCGCATCACACGGCGCTCCCTCTATACAAGTATGCATGAGGCTGCCTGCTGCGCAGCCGCATGCGTACGGGTATGGAGGGAGACCCTGTGATGCGGACAATTGGTCGCGTCCGCCGGAAGTGACGGGCCCGGTACCGGCGGTTCCAGGAAGCGGAGGATGGCGGCGTGGGAGCGATCCAGGCTTATGGGGCTGGATGAAGCCCCAGGTATGTATAAAAGCCTTTTTCTATTTCTACATTGTATTCCTCTCTGGTTCCCTTTAAAGTGGATCAGAGGTGAACTTTTACACATTGCATAATTGTGTTCCTTTCCTATTGTTTATAGGGCATTCCTCAAGCCAAATACTTTTTTGTTCCCTATAAACTATAAAAAAGCCACGCCCACAGGTTTTCAGAAAGCCAAGGCAGTAGCAAGGGCTCATGGGAGCTCAGTCTGGGCAGGAGGAGGGGGAGGTGTTACTAGCCATTGATTTCAGAGGCAGAGGGGAGGAGGGAGGAGGAGAGGGGATTAGGCTGATGGCTCAAGATACAGATCAGCCTGCTTCTGTGTAATGTTTACAAACAACATGGCTGCTGTCATTGTATCACAGGAATACATAATAATATTCTATTAAAACTGTTTGCAGCTAGATTTGCTGTGTAAACCATCTAAACTTTACATAAGATATATAGACAAGTTACTTGTTCTAGTTAGTTTTTCATCTCTGATCCACTTTAATATCAAACCTGGCTGTTCCTGCCTGACAGAAAAGTCATTGGAACTCTCACAAATGCCTATCTCCTGAAACCCTCAGACCCGCCAATACATATGGTAATTGATGAGATTTTCCATTGTTCGATGCTTCCACTGGAAACAGGCACCCAATTTGTACATCACAGGGTCCTGCTGGCAGACTTCCTAACCTTTTATGCCCTGTTGTATCAACTGTTATCACCTGTTACCACCTGTTGTTCTTCAAAGGGAAGGTTCAGGGAGGGAGGTAAAAAAAATAAAAATCAATCTCCACTTACCTGGGGCTTCCTCCAGCTCGTGGCAGGCAGGAGCTGCCCTCGCCGCCGCTCCGCAGGCTCCCGGTGGTCTCCGGTGGCCGACCCGACCTGGCCAGGCCGGCTTCCAGGTCGGGCTCTTCTGTGCTCTAAGGCCCGGCACTTCTGCGTCCCACGCGGGCGCGGTGATGTCATCGGACGTCCGCCGCGCTGTACTGCGCAGGCGCAGTAGTTCTGCGCCTGCGCAGTACAGCCCGGCGGACGTCCGATGACGTCATCGCGCCCGCGTGGGACGCAGAAGTGCCGGGCCTTGGAGCGCAGAAGAGCCCGACCTGGCAGCCGGCCTGGCCAGATCGGGTCGGCCACCGGAGACCACCGGGAGCCTGCGGAGCGGCGGCGAGGGCACCTCCTGCCTGCCACGGGCTGGAGGAAGCCCCAGGTAAGTGGAGATTGATTTTTATTTTTTTACCTCCCTCCCTGAACCTTCCCTTTAACAGCTAATTTATTATAGTTTTTGTATACCTGAGGTTAGGTGCTGTCAATTAGCTAATTTGTTTAACTTGGGTATGTCTGTACCTACTTTCTAGAGCCTTTAGAGTAAATTTATGGGCGGAGTCGATTTGTTAGACTCTTTTGCAGCAAAATACAAGTTTCCACTGAAGTTCTGCAGCTGGTACCTTTACATCTTTTGGCACACCATTATTCTAGCTGTGATCAATGCTTGGCTCCTGTACAAAAGGGACTACAAATCTTTGGATATCCCAAGAAAAAGATGCTAAACAGGAGAATGTTTCAGGCCCAGTTGGCATCTTCTCTTATCCTGATAAGAACGGTTTGGTCAGTGTCAAAGCGAGGGCAATCATCTGCAAGCCCAGTTTCCTCCAGGGGGGCACCTTGACTTCCCAAAAGAGGCAATATACAGATAATGGAGGTTCTTCCACTGCCAAGACAGCCAGAAAGTCAAATGCACACCCTCCAAAGGAAATTTGCAAGGACACGATTGGACATTTTCCCATCAAAGCTGATAGAGGACGGTGCCGACACTGTGCTTAAAGGCTACACCAACACACTTTGCACGAAGTGCAAAATAACTGCTTTTGGAACTACCATAATTGAATAAATCAACAAATACAACAAGCATGATTTGCACATATAGGCCTCGATTCATCAGTTTGCAGTAAACATTTGCTGTTCATTAATTTACCGCATGCGATAATTACAGAATGCTTAATAGTATTCAGCAATTTTTTTTAGTTGTTGGCAGGTGTTCGTTAAAAGATCGCTAGTGTTCGGTAATGATGCGGTAAGCATGCGGTAAATATCGACACTGGCAATCTTTTAGCGAATACAAGCAGTTTTCAAAGTGCATTGTGGGTATTACCTTGCACATTCAGTTGTAACTGACAGCAGCTGATATATAACTGACAGCAACTGGTATATTTCAGTTCTGACAATCTTGTCAGAACTGGAAGGGATCACTGTAAGAAGAAAATGGTGAGCTTCTGAGAGGAACGGACGGTGAGGTAAGGATGTAATATTCATTTGCAGCTACATCATGTGTTTATTTTAATTTTACTCAGTTCAGGTTCATGTAAAATACACCGACAGCAGAAACATAAATAACGGCAGGGTAGTGCAGGCGATATTGCACTCGGAATTTACTGCCCTGACACGCCCCCTTTCTGATTCTTGAATACTAGTTTCAGAAAATGTACTGCACAATTACCACACACGATATTGACATGCGATGTCATTCATGAATATGAACTTCTGCTACATGCTTCCGCTAAATTACCGAACGCTCGATTAAGCATTCGGTAACACCTGATGAATCAAGGCCATAGTCTGGATCCAGTGTTTGTTTGTTTTTGTTTTTTTATGATGCTTATTTTTTGTATTAAATTGATAATAAAAATTACTTTTTTTTCTTTATTATACTATTGTTATTGTGTATATACATAAACTTATGTGTCTATACATAAACTTATGTGGGTCTTTATAAACTGTAAAGTACAAAAACACTTTTAATTGTTCCTTACAGTGATACTATTGAAATTCTGCTACTCTACAAGCCCAGCGTTGCAATTTTACAACATCCTCTCCAAAAGTTACTAAAATGTCTAAATAAAAAAAAATACTGATTTAGGCATCACAAGCCTCATATAACAACATATGAAAGGCTGTAAAAATGTTTTGAATTTTTTTTTCTATATTTGAGTCTCTGGGGGTTAAAAGGAAATAAATCTGGCAGCCTTCAAATCCCTCCTACTTCAGTGTTCCTTTAAAAGGGCACCACACCCGCTATTTGTTTTGCATAGGGAATGCCATTTTAAACAGGATGATGGGTTAAGGTTAGGTGCCCACCAAGGGGGGGGGGGGGGGGGATTAAGGTTAGGCACCACTAGTGGAGACTTCTGTGTGAGAGTAGGGAGATGTTATATCATTGTAAAATATTGGTAATTATTACAGCTTTTCCTTTGCCCTTTTAAACAGTGTCTTTTTCAAATGTACACATTTCTCTTATTCCGTTTCTGAGACAAATTGGTAATTAATGGTAGTATGTCT